>NC_137622.1:37733894-37791636 GCF_963280865.1 Gymnoscopelus braueri
TTGAAAAAAGAAGTGAAAAATATGGAATATTCTGGAAACATCTGAACTACACAAATCTTGTATGGGGGTCCCTGGCACAAAATATTTTCAGATGGGGGTCCTTGGACAAATACACATTATTTGGGGGGTCCTTGACAACAACATGATTGAGAACCACTGGTTTAAACAACAATAGGAGGCCAGACCAAATAAGCAGCTACACTTTAGAAACAAGCCCACCCAATATTTACAAGTGACTTAACAGGAAACCAACCCCCAAAGTTGCTTATAATAAGCAGACATGGCAACACCGCCTTTTTGCAATGCATTTTAGGGCAATGAGAAGGAACGTCGCATCAGCGCACCAGATGAAATAGCAAACGTACTTAATGGGAATATCAATGTAAATGCAGGTTCGGGGTACATTTGTCCACTGAATCATATCAGGACTACACATAGCCTTCTATAAGAATTCACAGTTGATAGATTAACATGGAAACCATGTCGAAAGTAAGTTTTAGCATCAATATTATGCTGAGAATGACCCACATATCTTATAATGAGTCCCAGTCAGTCCTATAATGTAAGCCAAGCACATTTATATGAACTGCATATGAATGCCTCTCTTAGTTTGTGTGTGTGAGTTTATGGACATTTGCATGTGAATGTGTGTGTGTGTGTGTGTGTGTGTGTGTGTGTGTGCGAGAGAGAGAGAGAGAGAGAGAGAGAGAGAGAGAGAGAGAGAGAGAGATAGAGAGAGATAGAGAGAGAGAGAGAGAGAGAGAGAGAGAGAGAGAGAGAGAGAAGAGAGAGAGAGAGAGAGAGAGAGAGAGAGAGAGAGAGAGAGAGAGAGAGAGAGAGATGGCACCCCTGCTTCTCTATAGTAATGTTGTGATATTCAGTGGTGCACGGTAATGAAGTACATGTATGCAGTGGTGTAAAGTAACTAAGTACATTTACCCAAGTACTGTACTTAAGTACAATTTCGAGGTACTTTTACTTTACTGGAGTACTTCCAATTGTCTATACTTTTACTTCCACTCCACTACATCTCAGAGGAAAATGTACTTTTACTCCACTTAACTACAATTATTTTAAAACTTACTTACTAGTTACTTTGCAGATATAAATTATTACACACATTAACCACTTTTAGCCCCATTTTAAACCTACAGTAGGCTATTTGAGAATAGCCGATCTACAAGATCGGCTATTTTCAAACATTTTAGTACTAATACTTTTGGTACTTTATGTACATTTTGATACCAATACTTTTGTACTTCTACTCAAGTAAATGTTGAATTCCGGACTTTTACTTGTAGCAGAGTAACTGTTACAGAGAGAGAGAGAGAGAGAGAGAGAGAGAGAGAGAGAGATGTGTGGGTGTCTCCATCTGGGTTAGCGGATGTTTTTTTGCACAGACCCCTGAGTGTGTGTGTGTGTGTGTGTGTGTGTGTTCTTGTGTATCGGTGAGGAAAGAGTATTGACAAATAGACCAATAAGACAACATGTCCCCTGTCAGAGACAGGAACAAGAACACACACACACACACACACACACACACACACACACACACACACACACACACACACACACACACACACACACACACACACACACACACACACACACACACACACACACACACACACACACACACACACACACAGGGGTCTGTGCAAAACATCCGCTAACCCAGAAGGAGACACCCACACATCTCTCTCTCGTGTGTCTGCATTCACCTAATGCACCTATGTGTGTGTGTGTGTGTGTGTGTGTGTGTGTGTGTGTGTGTGTGTGTGTGTGTGTGTGTGTGTGTGTGTGTGTGTGTGTGTGTGTGCACGCGCACGCATGTGTGTGCAATGTGGCTGTGTGTGTGTGTGCGTGCATGCCTGTGTGTGCGTGTGTGTGTGTGCAAGGTCAGGACATTGACATATAGGGCGATAAGAGTCATATTTTCCCCTCTCGGTACACAGAGAGTGACACATATCTCAGAAATGATGACAAACGAGTGTGGCTGTGTGTGTGTGTCTGTGTCTGTGTGTGTGTGTGTGTGTGTGTGTGTGTGTGTGTGTGTGTGTGTGTGTGTGTGTGTGTGTGTGTGTGTGTGAGAGAGGTGTCCCTACTGAAATGTGAAATTGTGAAAAATGATATGTGTTTCTTGTGAAGTGAAATAAAGTTCAGAATGAGTGTTATTTGTAACAGAGACAACAAGAGAGTTATGCTGTGCAGACAGACAGACAGACAGACAGACAGACAGACAGACAGACAGACAGACAGACAGACAGACAGACAGACAGACAGACACTTACTGCTGCTGGGTATGAGGTCTCGGTCAGGGATGAACAGCTTGTATCCATAGTGTTTCTCCAGGACATCAGGTAAGATCTCCAAGGCAAACGTCTCCTCGTCACTGCAGCCCCTGGTGGAGGGAGCGGACCATTACACACCAGACCAGAAAAAAAACATGTTAACACATTCCCTGCCAGAGGGTTTTTTTTTATTTTACTTCCCCCAGTGCCAGTGTTTAATTTTGGATTTTTTAGGAGCCGAGATACAGGATTTTAAAGTAATAAGTTAACCAAGGAGTGAATGGAGCTAGAAATCTTTGGATCGTGATATCTCTGGTTCTGTGTGGATAAATTGAAAAAAAAAAAAGACCAAAAAAAAAAAAAAAAAAAAAATTGAAAAACGGTTATACTCGTGGATGGATTATCTTGGCAGTAAACGGGTGTATTTTTCATCAACGGTTATACTCGTGATTGGCAGGTAAAGTGTTAATGCACGCACACATGCACGCTAGGAATGGGACGATAATCGTTATTATCGTTTATCGAGATAAAAAAAAACGCTTGTATCATCAACACAAATCGATTCGCCAAAAATAGCAGATCTACAATCTCGCAACGATCGACTATTTTTTTGCCGAATTGTTCCCCCCAGAATAGGGATGCTGGGGGTTCAAGTGGCTAACAAAAATGGCCTTTTAATATTTAAGCATATTTTGATTATCGCGTTAATATCGTTAATCGCAATAATTTTTGCCACAATAATCGTGATGTACGGTAATTGTCATATCGTCCCATCCCTAAATCACGCACGCACATGCACACACACACGGTTACGGCCAGCCGTGTTTTAGTCTGTATTAATTGCATATTATACTGACCTTCCCATTGAGTCCAGATCCACTTTAGTATAGGAGAGGTAGGCGTCATATTCCTTATTATCTGAGAGAGAGAGAGAGAGAGAGAGAGAGAGAGAGAGAGAGAGAGAGAGAGAGAGAGAGAGAGAGAAAATAGCATATATATCTGTTATGATATAACTCTATATTGTAGGGGTGCAACACATAAGCAATCGATTTAATTGATTATGAAAAACAACAATAGAATAATCAATTAGTGAACAATCCCTATCTTGGGCATGTCATCGAAGGCAGTCATAGCCAATAGGAATGGAAGCTGAAAAACTCTGACTGATACATCTTGATCACATGACCCCAGAGATAATGTGAACCGAATTGCGTGAGTCTTGGACAACATTTGTAGGATTAGTGATAAAAAGTGTGTTTTGAGTGTGTGTGTGTGTGTGTGTGTGTGTGTGTGTGTGTGTGTGTGTGTGTGTGTGTGTGTGTGTGTGTGTGTGTGTGTGTGTGTGTGTGCGTGCGTGCGTGCGTGCGTGCGTGCGTGCGTGCGTGCGTGCGTGCGTGCGTGCGTGCGTGCGTGCGTGCGAGTGATGGAAAGTAACTAAGTACATTTACTTAAGTACTGTACTTAAGTACACGTTTGAGGTATTTGTACTTCACTTGAGTATTTCCAATTTCCAATACTTTTACTTCTACTCCATTACATTTCAGAGGCAAATATTGTACTTTTACTCCACTACAATTATTTGAAAACTTTTCAGATATAAATTATTATATTATGAAACATATATTAACCACGTCAGCCCTATTTTATACCTAGGCTATTTGAAAATAGCCGATCTACAAGCTCACAACGCGTTGCAAGCTTGTAGATCTGCTATTTTCAAATATTTAGTACTTTTACTTTTGGTACTTTAATTACATTTTGATGCCAACACTTTTGTACTTTTACTCAAGTAAATTTTGAATTCTGGACTTTTACTTGTATTGCAGTATTGGTACTTTTACTTAAGTAGAGAATTTGAGTACTTTTTCCACCACTGTGTGTGTGTGTGTGTGTGTGTGTGTGTGTGTGTGTGTGTGTGTGTGTGTGTGTGTGTGTGTGTGTGTGTGTGTGTGTGTGTGTGTGTGTGTGTGTGTGTGTGTGTGTGTGTGTGTGTGTGTGTGTGTGTGTGTGAGTGAGTGAGTGAGTGTGTGTGTGTGTGTGAGTGTGTGTATGAGAGCTTTTACCATCCTCCGTCTCGTCACTTCCGAAGTGCCTCCTGTAGCAGAGCATGATCTCCAGGTTGTAGCACTTATAGATGGCTGTGAAGACCCCCAACAGCAGCAAGATCACCCCCAGACCACCGGCCAGCTCCAGACGATACATGTCTGAGTGATAAGAGAGAGGGAGTGAGGGGGAGAGAGAGAGAGAGAGAGAGAGAGAGAGCGAGATAGAGAGATAGAGAGAGAGAGAGCGAGCGAAAGAAAGAATGAAAAAAGAAAGAAAGTAAATAAGGAATAGTCCTACAGAGACAGAGGTACTTTTACTCGACAACAATTATTTGAAAGCTTTGGTTACTAGTTACTTTGCAGACATAAATGAGTTTATTATAAAACTACATTAACCACTTTAGCCCTATTTTATACATAGGCTATTTGAAAATAGCAGATCTACAAGACACAGACACAGGTGCAACGTGCACGCACGCACGCACGCACGCACGCACGCACGCACACACACACACACACACACACACACACACACACACACACACACACACACACACACACACACACACACACACACACACACACACACACACACACACACACACACACACACACACACACACACACACACACACACACACACGAAATGTGTCTTTATTGTGATGCTACTCTTCTGTACCTACTGTACTTCTATGCCCTGTATCTGTAACTTTTACTGCTGTGCTGAATTTCCCCTGAGGGATCAATAAAAGTATCTATCCAGCTATACACACACGCACACGCATGAACGCACGCACAGACACACATGCATGCACACGTGACATTTTATGAGTCGTGTGTGTGTGTGTGTGTGTGTGTGTGTGTGTGTGTGTGTGTGTGTGTGTGTGTGTGTGTCTGTGTGTGTATGACTGATAGCGCTATCATTGCCAGTGAGTGTGTGTGGGAGATTAATGGGACATGGCTGGTGAATGACACTGTGGGAAATATGATATATTACCATCGCGTGCGCGTACACGTGCGCACACACGTGCGTGCGCGCACACACACACACACACACACACACACACACACACACACACACACACACACACACACACACACACACACACACACACACACACACACACACACACACACACACACACACACACACACACACACACACACACACACGTGCTATCCCCACTCCCCTCATCTCTACCCTCTCCCACAATGGAAATGGTGCATTTCACCCTTTTAACCATTTAAGACCTGGAACGCATCTGTGTCACTTTAGATTTCTTTGGTTATTCAAAAAATAGCAGATATACAAGCTCATAGCATGCCGCGCTACGAGCTTGTAGATCTGCTATTTTTGAAAAATCTTGAAAAAGAAATTGAGCTTGTAGCAGAACTGAGCTTGTAGCAGATCTACAAGCTCATAGCGCGGCACTCGGTGCCGCGCTATGAGCTTGTAGATCTGCTACTTGTAGATCTGCTATTTTAGATTTTTTTAAAGAATCGCCTCAGGTCTTAATGGGTTAATAATGGTGTGACAATGTATGCATTTTACATATCGTCAGCAGGCACCTGTCAGCAGGGAGTGTTCTGCAAGCTGGAAACACTGCGCGAAGTGATGCATTTTGAGCTTGTAGATCTGCTACTTTTGCTGTTGAATTTGAATCCTGAAAAGTCACAGTTTTGGTTTCCACCTGACAGAGACGATATGTCTAATATCAATAAAGAGGTTAAAGTCAATGTCCCCGTCCCCTCTCTCTGTCTACCCACAGACACACTCAGCCACCCTCACTTTAAAATGTTTAAACTTAATGGTCAGATGTACAAGCTCACAACACGTTCCGACACGGTGCGTCGCGTTGTGAGCTTGTAGGTCGGCTAATTTGGCTGCTTTTGTGTGTTACTCTAATATGGGCAAAGTAGGGCATTAATTCACAAAAAAAAAGTTTCAAATATTGATATAGAGTTTCAAATATGGAGATATGAGGTTTCTGCTCGACGGCGACAATATCACATCCACCCTCCTGTCATTCTTGTACAGGGATCAGTTGGTGCACGTGCAGTTACAACGCTCCACCACAAGAGGTCTCTCCAGCTCTATTCTTCTACTAACGATTCGAGGGAGAGAGAGAGAGAGAGAGAGAGAGAGAGAGAGAGAGAGAGAGAGAGAGAGAGAGAGAGGGAGGGAGAGAGAGAGACAGAGAGAGAGAGATGAATAGCGGTAGAAAGGGTGGGTAGGGAGGGGAGAGAGTGTGTGAGTGAGAAAGAGAGAGCCGTGATGAGGGTGAAGACTAAATGGTTGTCCAAGGAAGAAGAAAAATAGTGAAATTTAACTAATTGCCAAATATTTGCTCTTGCAGTGAAGTGAACTCAAACAGAATACATTTTTAATGAGTCATATTTAGGGAGCCCCTCTCTCTCTCTCTCTCTCTCTCCCGCTCAATCTTTTGCTCCTCATCTCTCTCTCTCTGTCCTGGTAACTGTTGCTCTCTCTCTCTCTCTCCCTCTCTCCTTATCTCTCTCTGCCCTGGTAACTCTTTCTCTCTCTCTCTCTCTCTCTCTCTGATATCTCTCATAAGTAATGAGGTAGAGTTGGAGTGGTTGCCTGGCTGTGGCGGCACAGCGGGTCTCCTAATATCAGCGCAGGGATATATAACGGGAGCTGAATCTCACCCAGTACCGTTATGCAAGGGATAACTGACAGAGAGACGGTCATTGTTGAGCAATATAAACCCCGGGGTCTAATCATCCTGAAAGGGCTTTATTTCTCAACAATGACCGGCTCGCCATCAATTATCCTGCTTATTACACGGCTGCTTAAAGAAATTAATAAATTGACCCAAAAGTAACAACGAAACCAAGGATTTCGTTGCTCACGGTAATGAAAGCGGTCCATTCATTTATGCCAGGTGCGTCTGCTGCAACAACAACCCTATCGCCAGAGGGAAACGTTGTCATAGTCCATATTCACACGGCGGCCATTTTGGAATTTAACATTGCGTTGCTGTGGCAACTGGGGTGGCAACTGGGGTGGCATTTCATTGACTTAATGGCAATATGGCCGCCGTGTGAATAAGGTCTATTGAACGTTTCTCCAGAAACGTTCAATGACAACGTTTCTGGACCACAAACACGTTACATTTTTAGGTACGTTGATTTTTTTCCATTTTTTTTTCTTTTTCAAAAAACAGTTTTTAAGAATCGCCTCAGGTCTTAACACATCCACCGCCAGAGGTTAATCTCATAATGTACTCACCAGTGCCAAGGTGTTTTTGTTGTTTTTTTGTTTTTTTCATGTCGCCATAGATCTTGTTAAAATCCTTAAGATTGAGCCGTGAACGGTCTGTTTACATCCGCGAGATCTCCCTGTATCTCCCAGTGAAGACCGCATGTCAAACGGACTTCCATGACTGTAGTTAGAGCGGATTACGTTAAACAGTGAAATGCGAGGAGAAAAAACTACAGGAAGAGAATTGAGTTTCAGTTTCGTCTGTAGAATGGGAGCGGGCGTGATCGTCGAAACCGGATCCCAAATAATTCTATTTCCTGTCATCAAACCGGAAACGGAAGTGGATCAAAAAAATTCCGAAAGTGCACCCGGACCGCGCATGCGCGAAAAGACCGCAGCCCGTAGGACTACGGGCTCGGCGCTTAACCGTTGGATTTAACGGCCCGTAGAACTACGGGCCCGGCGGTAAAGGTGTTAATGGGTTAAAGCGATCGGCAGGTGATTTTTCAAAGGTTATAGTGAAAACGCTCTGAATGGCTGGCAAGGGCAGCCAGCCATAGATGATGTTTAACTCTGGCAGTCAATGAGTTAAGAGTATAGGTCAGGGTGAGGTTTGGGCATAGTTGTATATGAGTTTAGGTCAGGAAAAGGAGCATGTGATTGTTCCCTGAATAATGTGCGCCAACTAAAAATACAAGTAGACCCTATAGTCCAACTATTAGATTTAAGGAGTGAAGTTGTCTTTTTGTGAGGTTAAGGTTAGGATTAGAGCGTACCTAATTGTCGCACACACTCACGCACGCGCGCACTTGCACACACACAATTAAATTCATTTTCATCGGCTTTCTTTAGTACTTGACAGGGTGCCAAAGCAATTTTTCAAAAATAATAGTAGAATGATTAAGAGAGAAAATGCAAAAATAATCAACCTTATTGCTGGGTTCCCATTAGATATCTCTCTCTCTCTCTCTCTCTCTCTCTCTCTCCCTCCCTCCCTCCCTCCCCCCCTCTCTCTCTCTCTCTCTTCTTTAAGAGAGAGAGAGCGCAGTGAATCTGCATCAAACCATTACCCTAAGATCCTCACAGGGTGAGAGCAATTCAATCAAGCCATTGTGCTCCATACACAGAACGCACGCGCACGCGCACGCGCACGCGCGCACACACGCACACACACTACAATATTAGCCTCGGCTAATGTGTAAAACCATGCGTTGCTGGACTTGCAATCATCTTCAACAATGTAAAGGGGAATTCTGCTCATTTTCAACATTAAACTATGTCCTTACCATAATACCTCAGACATTGTTGTGTGGAAATAAGTATGGGGCGCGGTGGGGGGTTGGGTTAGGGGGGTGGGGGGGGGGGGTCTGCTTATAATGACATTCCCAAAATAGTGATGCCAGGTTGAAAGTGTTTCTATGACATGTGTCACATGTGCAGTAGATGGACAGGCGTGGATTGAGATGCACTCAGCGTTGATCTGAAATCAGATTAAACAGGAAAAAATGTTGGGGAAATATATGCAACAAAAAAAAAATTCAAGGGTGCAAATGACACCCTTGAATGAATGCTGAGGGTCTGTGTGTGTGTGTGTAGGGGTGGGGGGAATAGGTGAGCACAAAAATGCTTTAGAATGCAGCAGTGACTCAACGCAGCCTGCCTCATTGACAGTCGAGAGGAGCGAGCGAGCGCGCGCGCGCGCGCGCGCGCACGCACGCACGCACGCACGCACACACACACACACACACACACACACACACACACACACACACACACACACACACACACACACACACACACACACACACACACACACACACACACACACACACACACACACACACACACACACACACACACACACACACACACACACAATTGAGGTGATTCACGTGGAATACAAAAACTACTCTTGTCACGTTACTGCGCGTGTCTGCACGTAGACGTACGGTAACACTGTGATGTTGTGTTCTGGGTCGACACGGTGACTGTCAACACATGGTCTCATATACATCACTGCATGGGCCTATGGGGAACTATGTATAGATGTTGTGTGATTTAAATATACTATAGTCCATACCCGGGGATGTGTGCAGTCAAAGTATTAACAGACTTTGGGTTATGTGCTGTGCTGTATACAGCAGTAGTCCCAAACCTTTTTGGCCCCAAGCAGTGTTGATTTTGACAACAACTTTTGATTTAGTTTTAGTCATAGTCTTTTGAATAAAATTCCATTCATCATATTAGTCATATGTTAGTCATCTGATTTTTTTTCCGTTTTTGTCTAGTTTTAGTCGACTAAATATCATAAGATCATAGTCGACTAAA
This sequence comes from Gymnoscopelus braueri, assembly GCF_963280865.1. NCBI lineage: Eukaryota > Metazoa > Chordata > Actinopteri > Myctophiformes > Myctophidae > Gymnoscopelus > Gymnoscopelus braueri. Next base: position 37,743,785 of record NC_137622.1, read on the forward strand.
TGTACAGTCGATTTAGTCGACTAAAATGTATTTTGGCGGTGCCGTGATGGCGTCGTAATGGCTGACTTTACACTTGGTTGCATGCTGAAAATAGCAGATCTACAAGCTCACATAGCAGACGCGTTGTGAGCTTGTAGATCTGCTATTTTCAGAGCGCAACATCCGAGTGCAACCAAACATAAAATGACTTGTCTTTTAGTTCTACTGGATCTCTTCTGCACTAGTCCCTCCTTGACATTTTAGTCTTTTATTTGTTGACGAAATTGTCAAAATATTTAGTCTTAGTTTTAGTCATCATAGCTTAGCTTTTATATAGTTTTTATTTACTTTTCGTCAGTGAAAAAAGGTAGTCGACCAACATTTTTCGTCATAGTTTTAGCCGACAAAATCAACACTGGCCCCAAGGGGCTATACAATACCATATTCATTACCAACCACTCACAATGTATGTCAGATTGTGTGTTAAATGTTGCAGTAACGAAGAAGCATTTATCCATTACTATAGCCAACAATGTGTATAACATTGTGCTTTCCAGTTGCATAATGGAGATATTTGATATTGGTATGAGTAATGTGACTGCATGTCGTGGAGACTTTGGTGAGACAGGGGTTAATGACTATGAGTTGTTACGTTAGCTCTGTGTAGAATTACTGGTCTGCCTTAAGTCAGTCCACCTTAAGGCCAGGTTAGCTCATTTCATTAGCTTATTTACTCCGTGACATCGTGTCTAATGGTGGCGAGCCAATAGATAAGCATTATTGTTATTATTATTATCATTATTATTATTAGTCCATACCCGGGGACTATAATAATAATAGAGCCTCTCGCTCTTAAAACGCAGTGTGAGTGTACACGGCCCGTAAATTAAAGTCCTTTATAAGTTTAAGCACGCTCTCCGTGTGCGCCACGGACGGCAACAGCATAACAGAGTGGGTCCGCAGATTCCACGCATGCGCAGTTTGATGATAATCCCATAGCTTGCGGGCTGTAACCATGCCGACGATAGCTCCCATAGCCCGAATGCGGAATATCCGGGTGTTTACATAAAAACGCTAATGAACAGCTTACATTTTGGGAGAAAAGGGAAAAAGGGGCGTCGCTGTTTGGTGCGTATGCTAATGGCCAATGCCAGCCCGTGTGCAAATAAATGCAGATCAATTTGCTCCATGCAGCCACTGAGGAGAACCGGGCAGAACAGAGAGAGTTTGAGGACAGGTTTTGGGGAGACGTTTTGGCGACAGTGGTTTGGGGAATTATAAGAGGATATAGAACAGTGGTTCTCAACCAGTGGTCCGGGAACCACCAGTGGTCCTTGAGGGGATTTCAGGGGGTCCCCAGACAAATTAATAGTTAGGAACCAAATTGACCCTCATGTGTCTGTAACTCTGAGAGTGTACAAATGGAACCAAATGGACCCTAACGGGTCCATTTGGTTCCATTTGTACACTCTCAAGAGTTAAATGAACACTAATGTTGATACAGTGTAGATTGGGAACCCCAAGAAATCAAAATGGTTGAGTCCCTGACATATCTTTTTAAAATGGGGGTCCGTGGGCTAATATGTGTCAATTTGGGGGTCCTTGATGCAAAAAAAGGTTGAAAACCACTGCTATAGCACGTTGTGTAGAATGTCTCACACACACACACACGCGCACACGCGCACACACACACACACACACACACACACACACACACACACACACACACACACACACACACACACACACACACACACACACACACACACACACACACACACACACACACACACACACACACACAGTGTCCTACTATATGCAGACAGGGTAATTACAGTGTTAAATAATGACGACCTTCCACTCCTCACTCTGACCCCCCCTGGAGGTGTACGTGCATGTGTGCACAATGTGTGTGTGTGTGTGTGGTCTCCAGGGTCTTGGTTAAGTATAGTAAGATAGATGTGACACCTAGGGGCACACAGCAGGAGGCAGAGTCTGAATATCTCTCTCTCTCTCTCTCTCTCTCTCTCTCTCTCTCTCTCTCTCTCTCTCTCTCTCTCTCTCTCTCTCTCTCTCTCTCTCTCTCTCTCTCTCTCTCTCTCTCTCTCTCTCTCTCTCTCTCTCTCTCTCTCTCTCTCTCTCTCTCTCTCTCTCTCTCTCTCTCCTTATCTCTCTCTCTCTCAACAAGGGACAAGTGAAAGTTACAGGTCAAATATGTGCTTGAGTTAAAGTACAATAGTACTCGCTTTAAAAAATACTTAATTATGCAAAAGTACATGCTTTTAAAAAATACTTGTAGAGGGATCCTATAGGGTTCAAGTGGTTAATGTAAAAATATATCACACAAAGATTTGGCGGCCCCCCCCCCTGTGGTAACTCTGAGGACCCCCTAGGTCGCGATGGGACACGTTGTGAGCTTGTAGATCGGCTATTTTCAAATAGCCTAGGTATAAAATAGGCGTATTAGTTAAAGTATGTTTCATAATACAATAATTTATATCTGCAAAGAAACTAGTAACTAAAGTTTTCAAATAATTGTAGTGGAGTAAAAGTACAATATTTCTGAGATGTAGTGGAGTAGAAGTAAAAGTATAGACAATTGGAAACACTCCGGTAAAGTAAAAAGTACCTACAAATTGTACTTAAGTACAGCACTTGAGCAAATGTACTTAGTTACTTTACACCACTGCACTGGATGTCCCAAGAAGTCAAACGTTTCACTGGAAGGGTGGGACTGAACCAGCACACGTTGACTAAGGCGAGATATGAGTTACGATTCTGTCCCTATCGGGCGTAACTCAAACGGCGCTGAGTCGGCTGATACGCTCGGCAATTTTTCTTTTTTTTTAAAAACTTGATCTGCTCTTTTCCCCCTCTAAACCAAACCTCTTTGCCAAAAAATAGCCGATCTACAAACTCACAACGCCTCGCAGCGCTGTGAGCTTGCAGATCTGCTATTTTTGGCTAAAGTTCTACTCAGAAAAGGGATGCTAGAGTTCAAGTGGTTAATGTAAAAAATATATCACACAAAGAGTTGGTGCCCCCCCCCCCCCCTGTAGTAACTCTGAAAAAAATTGTCGAATCGCGGCGACTCGCTGACGGCTCGCTGACGGCTCGCTCGGCTGTGCCTCTCTTGGCTCAAGTTTGCTTTAGACTGCGCGCCTCCGTCGTTTTAAACCCATTAAGACCGGGAACGCATCTGTGTCTTTTTTAGATTTCTTTAGGCTATTCAAAAATAGCAGATATACAAGCTCATAGCGCGGCACCGAGTGCTGCGCTATGAGCTTGTAGATTTGCTATTTTTGAAAAATCTGGAAAACTTTTTTTTTTAGATTTTTTTTCAAAAAACTGTTAGGATTTAGATCTTTTTTTTGAATTGCCTCAGGTCTTAAGGTCCTTACACACCGGGGCGATTTTTTTCATGCGAATAATACGTTTTTTAAAAAAACCTTATAAAGTCAATGCAAGCTTCCACATCAGTTTCGCGGAGCGAAAAAAGCGTCTTTTAATTATTCGGAACGAGTCCGAATTTTGCGTATATTCGCATATTCGCCGGTGTGTAACCGCCTTAAATGGGTTAAAAACTGACTTTTTTTAGCAGACCCTTTTACGTCTTGGGTTTGAGAACGGCACTTCCGCATTCCTGGAGAGAGAGAGAGAGAGAGAGAGAGAGAGAGAGAGAGAGAGAGAGAGAGAGAGAGAGAGAGAGGGAGGTGCATGTACCCCTCTTCTGCAGGATGGCGTTCCCGCTGCGCCTCCCAATGTGGTTCTCCACGTAGCAGGAGTAGTTCCCCAGGTCGGCCTCCTCCAGCGCGTCGAACGTCAGAGACAGCTGCACCTCCTTCTCCCCCAGGAACTCCTTCAAAACCCTATACACACACACACACACACACACACACACACACACACACACACACACACACACACACACACACACACACACACACACACACACACCATTTTCCATTCATTAACATTTCAGTCAGGATATATGGATACATATTTTTTTATTGAATATAAAAAATATTAAATGAGCAATATATTTATTTTGGTTTGGCAATCAATTGGATGTGCTCTTAGGTACTCTGAGAAAGCACGTTACATCTCAATAGGGACTCCGAATCCCCCGGTACATAAAAGTATAGATCCCAAACGACAGGTGGAGGCTGGGGTGGTGGAGGGTGAGCAGCTAGTTTTAAAGCAGCGCTACTGCAGCATAGACGCAGTGGGCAGCAGCAGCAAACAGCAAGCAAGGAATGAGCGATGCAACTTCCCCATGTAAATAGGCAGTGGTGTAAAGTAACTAAAGTACATTTACTTAAGTACTGTGCATAAGTACGATTTTGAGATATTTGTACTTTACTTGAGTATTTCCAATTTCCAATACTTTTACTTCTACTCCACTACATCTCTGAGGCAAATATTGTACTTTTACTCCACTACAATTATTTGAAAACTTTAGTTACTAGTTACTTTGTAGATACATTAACCACTTTAGCCCTATTTTATAGGCTATTTGAAAATAGCAGATCTACAAGTTCACAACGCGTCGCATCGCGACGCGTTGTGAACTTGTAGATCGGCTATTTTCAAACATTGTAGTACTTTTACTTTTGGTACTTTAAGTACATTTTGATACCAATACTTTCGTACTTTTACTCAAGTACATTTTAAATTCTGGTCTTTTACTTGTAACAGAGTACTTTTACATTGCAGTATTGATACTTTTACTTAAGTAAAACATTTGAGTACTTTTTCCACCACTGTAAATAGGGTGCTCTATTATGAAGTGACTATGTGATTGGTTGAGAATAGAAGCATGGAGCTGAGACCGACCAATGGTCGGTCGGCCAGCAGCAACTGCACTGAGTTCCCTGACAGAACTTGCTCTATGCATGTACGGCGCTCGTTTTATACTTCTATGTCTCCACTACATGTCAAATATTTAATTTTTTACTCAACTAGAAATATTTGAAAACTTACGTTTACGCACAGACACACACACACACTATACAGTATGTTCCATTCAGTGTAGCTCGACAGTGTGTGTGTGTGTGTGTGTGTGTGTGTGTGTGTGTGTGTGTGTGTGTGTGTGTGTGTGTGTGTGTGTGTGTGTGTGTGTGTGTGTGTGCGCGTCCACCTGCGTGTGTACGTGAACAGACATTTTCTCTGTCTGCTTACGCACACGTGCGCACACATGTGCATGCATGCGTGAACAGCCATTTTGTCTTTTCGCACATTCACAAGTGTCGGTGTGTGTGTGTGTGTGTGTGTGTGTGTGTGTGTGTGTGTGTGTGTGTGTGTGTGTGTGTGTGTGTGTGTGTGTGTATGCACATCAGTCTAATGGGATGGGACAGTGCAGGTGCACAAGGTGACACATTACTGACTCAATCATCGCAGAGTGAAGAGAGACACAGTCACAGTGAGGAGGGGGAGATAGAGTGAGATAGAGTGAGACACAACACAGAGAGACACAGTCACAGTGAGGAGGGGGAGATAGAGTGAGATAGAGTGAGACACAACACAGAGAGAGATGAGACGCACAGAATAGGGAGAATAAGCTGGATCTAGTTGTAGTATGACACCTCCCCTTAAAACATGTGGATCACTGGCATCCTTCAAAACAGGCCTGAACATTCATCTTTCAGGAGACCAAAAGGGAAGGTAAAACCACTGTTCCCATAGAAAGGAGATAGCATTCACTGCCTACAGTGTTTCCCCCCCCAGTTTTTTCCTTTTTCGACATAATTATAGTGTGTTTATATGTGTTGATGATATTGTATTTCGGTGTTATTTTTATGCTACGTTGATTAATTGAATACATAGGACCACAATGGAAACAAGTCCCCAGGACTTTTTTTGTGTTTAACACCAGTGAACACCAGTGGAGTTTTGAGATAATCACATCAGGAGCTGTACAACACAGCCATGGGAGTAGTGTTGACTGACACATTTTGATTCAGTTTTAGTCATAGTCTTTTGAATCAAATTACATTTAGTCATAGTCATATTTTAGTCATCTGAAATGTTTTACTGTTAGTCTAGTTTTAGTCGACTAAATATCTAAGATTATAGTCGACTAAATCTACAGTTGATTTAGTCGACTAAAATGTATTTTGGCGGTGCCTTGATGGCGTCGTAATGGCTGATTTTACACTTGGTTGCATGCTGAAAATAGCCGATCTACAAGCTCTGCGACGCGTTGTGAGCTTGTAGATCGGCTATTTTCAGAGCGCAACACTTGTCTTTTAGTTCTACTGGATCTCTTCTCCACTCGTCCCTCACTAACATTTTAGTCTAGTTTTTATTTGTTGACAAAATTGTCAGTACATTTAGTCTCAGTTTTAGTCATCATAGCTTTAGTTTTCATTTAGTTTTCGTCAGTGAAAACAGGTAGTTGACGAACATTTTTCGTCGTAGTTTTAAGTCGACAAAATCAACACTGTATGCGAGACAAGAACGGGAGTCAAATAATGTGTGGTGGAAACATCTTCTACAGAGAGCCTAAAGGACACTCTGTTTCATTGTGTTTCATCAACCTGGCTTATAGCTGCACACTCGTCAGATGATTTGAACACCGTTGTACTGCTCATGCTCAAGTGCTTTGCAGTATATGGTCAGAAATGTTGACACCTTGTTCTTTTGGTCTATTTTTTCGCCTGACCCTTTCTCATTATGTACTGTATGTAGCTTGAGGAACCGAATGTAACATGGCGTCACGTCTCCCTCCCAATGCACACGGCCACATTTATCTGCAGCGAAACAGAAACAATGTTTCGTTGTAAACCATTACAATACCAGTTCAACCACTTAAGACCTATTATGCTTTGTTGACCGGGGTAAACCACTTGTGAGCTTGTAGATCTGCCATTGTCGCTTAACTCATTTACTGCCAAGGACGACTTCTGACGAGACGTCGTCCAAACGCCTCCCCCCCACACTGCCAAGGGCGACGTATGACAGCATTTTTGTTTTTTTTGGTGGGGGGTGCATGGGGGGAAGTGCGGGGCGCTGCTGCGCAGCCTGTCAATGATCCAAGCACCACCGAAGAAGAGTACACCCAGAGATCACGTGATCACAACAAAAGAAATCTAGGCATCGTGTTAAAGGATTTATAAAAGTACATTTAAAAAAAAAAAGGTGTTTTTCAAAAAACAAGCCACATTCAAACGACCATAGCTCTGGAATGGAGGATCGCGTCCGGCCAATTATATGTTTTTCTGAAAAACAGATGTTGCTATATCAGTGGTTCTCAAACCTTTTCATGTCAAGGACCCCCAAAATGATATGTATTTGGCCGCGGACCCCCATCTCAATTATTTTTTTTCCAGGGACCCCCCAGTAGCAAAGATTTGAGTTAAAAATGTTCGTTTTAAAATAATATATATTCAAAGATGTTCACAAATAGTTAAGATTTTTCAAAAATAGCAGATCTACAAGCTCGTAGTGCGGCACTCGCACTATGAGCTTGTATATCTGCTAGTTTTGAATAGCCAAAGTGTAAAATTATGCTTTTTAGCTCAAATGAAAAGGTGACACAGATGCGTTCCAGGTCTTAATGGGTTAATGAGTTAATTGTCTGACTGAATTGGGATGCTAGGGTTGCAGCCAGGGATTCCCACATACTGAAATAAATGTAACACCTCGATATAAAATAAATACACATTATTCTGGTAAAAGGATTCGTCTAAAACTAAGGAAACACACAGAAAACAGCCAAAACTGAGGACAAATTCACATATATGGCCAAACCGTGTCTGAATAAAATGCATTTTTTTTCCAATCTGTAATGTAGAGTATGTTAATACAATATAACTTATACAATTGGGGTGGCTGTATTTAGTACAGGATCTGACTCGGTCAAGATTAAATTCATCCCCTGAGCAAGTAAGCAGGCAGGCTCTATTGGCCCAATGGTAAGAATGTCAGCACTTAATTGTGCATGAAACCGGGTTCAAATCCGGGGAGGAAAAGTTACTATAGTGCAGCTTTAATATAATATTCAAAAAATCACACCCTGTGTGAAGTGGGCGGTGTCTTGCTAGCTAATCACAATACTGATGCTGATGATCATGTACAAAAAATAAATACATTTATTGAAACACTCTTTATGATGGAAGAAACCATAACTTAAAAAAAACTAATTTATGTTTTTTTTAAAGTTATGGTTTCTTATATAGGGCTATGCACATGTGTCATGTGACACTGGCCAATCACAGTCCTGAATAGACTGTGATTGGCCAATCACGGTGCAGGGTTAGGCTGGTACATTTTTGGCCAATCACAGCGCAGGATTTGTTGTACAAATATCCAAACCTCACTTATAGGGGCGGTTTCACCGCCCAAAAATGAAATATCTTATTTGAATATTAAATCGCGAGCTTGTAGGGAGTTTCCCCCCAACGAATACGGACGCTGGGGTTTAAGGGGTTAGCTGACAGTGCTACTATAAAAATGGGTTGTCCGATTTTCAATTGCACATCCTACATTATGTACTTTTTGAGGCAAAGTAATCAGATTACGTCATCCCGATTACCTTAACCGAGTTAATCCGGTAATCCAACGGATTAAGCTATCTGCGGAAGGATTCAATTTCCAACCCAAATCTGTGTGTGCAAGTAGTGTGCATTGGGGCTGTTCAGTGCGTATGTGCGGGTGTTCAGTGTGCGTGCGACGTGCGTGCGAGTGTGTACGTGCCTGTATTACCATACTTATGAGGACCGAATGTCCCCACATAGTAGAATTAGAGAAATAGACCATTTTGCTGGTTCTCACAAGAAAAAAATGTTGTTTTATGAGATACGTTAACAATTGGAAATAGATTCGGAATTTGGAGCTTAGGTTTAGGTGTTAGAGTTAGAGTTTTAGAGTTTTCCCTTCATACTTAGTTGTGCGGCGATGTCACACACATGAAAATTGCTGATCTTATAGATATGCCATGTTTCGGCTATTGTTCAGCTTTCTTCGGCTATTTTCAATGCCATCCTAAAATGTTGACGTACTAAAAGGTATAGTAGCCTGTGTGTGTGTGTGTGTGTGCGTGTGTGTGTGCGTGCGTGCGCGTCTCCTCTGGTGGTTACCATGGCGATTATGGCGGGTTATTCTTAATGAAGTTTGACGCCCCGCTGACAGGCAGACTTCCCCCAGTAGGGCTGACTGTAATTGGTCCCGATAGGGGAGAAGATGAATTCAACTCCCACTTTATTATTAGTATTAATCATATCTGAGAAAAGGTTAAGAATGAGGGGGAGGGGGGGGGGAGTTGTCAAAATAACCCCTCAATCAGTCATATGTCCTTGGGGGGGAAACTTAAATATGGACGACGTTGAAACGGGTGGAGTTACAGTTATCTTTTTGGGGCATTTTTTATGCTATTTCTCAGAGACACAGGAAAACCAAGGGCAGGGACGAGAGAGAGAGAGAGAGAGAGAGAGAGAGAGAGAGAGAGAGAGAGAGAGAGAGAGAGAGAGAAGCGAGACAAGAATGGGAGTTGGATTCAAACCCGGGATGAAGGAACAGCCGAAAACACACAAAAAGGCTTTTCATGAGGATAAGGATAATTCCTTTTAACAGGACGTTCATAAAAGTCCTTGCGGGCTTGTTTCCAATGAGGGCCTGTGAGCAATTAGGGGTTAAGAGTCTTGCTCAGGGACAAATTTCATTTCATCGACACATATGCTGGCGTGGCCTGGAATCGTACCTGGGGCAACCAGGGCCTCTGGCTCCCTAGGCGGGCTCACTAACCACTCAGCTATGGCCGCCCCTTCATGGAGTCAGATAATGTGCTGTGGAAACATCTCTATACAGAAAGCCAAGGACACTCTGTTTCACGTCATTTCATCAACTTGGCTTATAGCTGCACAGTATAGTCATCACAATGATTTGAACACCCTGGCGGTGAAGTGTTTACATGCTCGTATGATGTGTTTGAAGTGGATTCCCTGAGCAGGCAGGCAGGCTCTGTTACTGTAGCTCAAGGGTATAAACATTTGAGCACTTTGCAGGAAACCGGGTTCAAATCCATAGTGCTGTTTGTGGGTTCTTTTTAAATATTGAACCAATGAAAAGTATTAACCTAAGCTTATGACACGGGTTCTTTTTTTTTTTTTTTTTTTTCAGAAAGGTAACCGTTTTGGACATACAGGGTTTCCACCTCGACAGCGACGAGATCCACACTGTTCTACGTATATTACCTATATAGATCATAAATGGGCAACTGGCCCCCACCTTCACTTAATGTGGCCCGCAGGTTAATATCAGAATACAGACATATTATTGATTTCAGCTGTTACAATTCCAAACATGCAAACATGACCCGCTTTAATTACATCAGTCTATATTAGTAGCTTAACTCATTCAGTGCCAAACTTATTTCTGGCTTTATCACCCCTGTGCCAAGGCCAAAAATACATTGTAAAAAAAAAAGTGCTTAGGAGCCGAGATACAGCCTTTTTCAGTAAGAAGTTAAACAAGAAGTGAATGGAGCAGCAAATCTTCAAATCATCATATCTTGGGTCCTGAAAACATTTTTTCAACGTCGGCGACGTCATTGGCACTGAATGAGATGACTAGTATTAAAATGCTATTGTCTTTTTTTATGTCCAATGTATTTGTATTTAAGTTCATAAAGTTAACATAAGTATATAACTAAATGCATTTGAAATTAAATACAATTTTAACTTTTCAGGATTTCCAATAAAAAAATGGCTAAAATAGCCGATCTACAAGCTCAAAACGCGTCGCACTGCGACGCGTTTTGAGCTTGTAGGTCGGCTATTTTTGCTACGTTTGTGTGAAATAGAATGACGAAGTGCGGCATTAATTCATGAAAAAAGTTAAAATACAGAGTCTGCTCGACAGTATATGAAATGTGGCCCTCTGGGGAGTGAGTGTGGAAATAAAGTGGCCCTCTCTCCATCATCAAAGTTGCATCACCCCTGATGTAGACGTGTGTTTACCTGACTTCACTCTCTTTGATGTGGCCGGCCAGCTCCTCCACAAACCTCTCCCCCCTCATCCAGTAGATGATGGGCCTCCTGCTCTCTCCGCTGTAGCCGAAGAACGCCTTGCAGTCCAGGCTCAAAGGCATCCCTGCAACACAGCACACAATGAGTTAAAGAGGTGGTGCCACGGTTTTTGCACTTTTTCTGTTTTTCATGTGTCTATGAGGTTGATAGAACTTCATTAAGCCCCCTGGTGGTGTTTTTATGGTGTTTTATGTCTTCTCTGACTATTTTGAGTTTCTTCCTGGAGGCTGAAACCTTGAGGGTCAAACGTCTGCCAATAGAAAAACAGCCCTTTAGTGACATAGTAAAAACATACCCTCCCCCTCATTATCATAGCACAACAGGTGTGGGCATGAGGAGGAGGAGGGACTAGGACAGGTGGGTGGTGCTAAGGTGGTGGAGGAGGTGCTAAGGTGAGAACCAGGTATACTTAATGAACTGGAGGCGTGTCCACATAAAAACACCATTTTAACCATTTCTGTATACTTTTTTGAAAAAAACTCTTCCTCCTAGTATAACCATAATACCTGATGATTATGTTTTAGGGGGGGGGAAAAATCACTGAAAATCACGGCACCCCGTCTTTAAATCCATACATACATCATCCCTTGGAACGCAGCACATACGGTTGAATGAATTGAAATAATATTTGTCCTGGTAGCTCAGTCGGTAGAGCTCTCGCCTTTGAGAGCACAAGGTCATGGGTGCGATTCCGGGCACCGCCAACTCCGCGTATGAGCAGCACGGCCTGGGTGCAGCAAGTTATTGGGGGACATTTTTGAAAATCTTTTTGAAAATAAAAGAGTATAAAATAAAGAGTCATTTTTCCTCACGACCCATAAAAATCGGTCCACAACCCACAAATGGGTCCCGAACCTAGTGTTTGGGAAACAATATAGAACTGATAATCTAGTTTTTTTTTCTTTTAAAGGATGCAAATCGGCACACGCTGGTTTGATTGATTGATTGAAATTTGTATTAGGCAAAAATAATGTAAAACAACACAATTACATATTATGATACTTTTGTCTAAAAGGTCCGACCAAAAAAGTCCTTGCGGACTTGTTTCCGTTGGGGTCCTTGAATTCATTTCATAGACATATATAGTAGCAACCAAACAGTTCAAAAATCAACATAAAAATACAGAGAAAAAATACCACTATGTACAAAAAAGCATGAAAATAAATAAATATATATATATATATATATATACCCAAAAAAAGGGGAGGAGGGGTTGTCTGTCTACCTGGAAACTGGTACTACCTCCTCTTATGGCCTCCAGAAAGATGAGTTTTTAGGGCTGTTTTAAATGAGCCCAGCGAACTGCATTTTTTGAGGGATGGGGTTAGACTATTCTATACCTTGGTGGCCGTGCTGTAGAAGGAGAATTTGCCCATGTTTGTTTTATGGGTGGGTGGTACCAGATTGTTGTTTACGCTCCCTCTAGTTTCGTGACTGTGGGTGTCACTAACTTTTTGGAGGTATTTTAGACAGATATGCGGGTATATGGGGCATTTCGGGCAAATCTGCATTTACGATTGTGAAGACCAGTCCCATGGTTGCATCATTGCCAATACAAAAAAGTCAAATAATGGGCGATACCATATGGGTGAAGCTCTACACAAAACACTAAATTGTTATATCCAGTAACATGCAGTGGGCCTCAGGCCATGCTGCTGGGCAAACACCTGACACTCACACACTAATATATGTCAGTACAACAGCATGACTCCATCTGCTGGTACGCTGATGATAACACCAGTGGCGGAAAAAAGTACTCAATTGCTTTACTTAAGTAAAAGTATCAATACTGCAATGCGGAAGTATACTCTGTTACAAGTAAAAGTCCGGAAATCAAAATGTATTTGAGTAAAAGTACAAAAGTATTGGCATCAAAATGTACTTAAAAGTACCAAAAGTAAAAGTAGTCATTATGCAGAATGTCCCATTTCAAGTTTTCAAACGTATACAAATCTTTTGAAAATAGCAGATCTACAAGCTCTGCGACGCATTGTGGGCTTGTAGATCTGCTATTTTCAAATGGCAGAAATGTATACAGAGCTGAAGTGGTTAATGCAGCTTTTGTAATAACAATAAAAATCGACAAAGTAACTAGTGGTAACTAGAGTAAAAGTAACATTTTTGGATCCGAGATGTAGTGGAGTGGAAATAGAAGTATTGGACATTGGAAATACTCAAGTAAAGTACAAATACCTCAAAAGTGTACTTAAGTACAGTACTTAAGTAAATGTACTTAGTTACTTTCCACCACTGGATAACACTATATTTCATCATTCTGCTAACATGATTATGTTTGCTAGAACATCTCTCTCTCTCTCTGTGTGTGTGTGTGTGTGTGTGTGTGTGTGTGTGTGTGTGTGTGTGTGTGTGTGTGTGTGTGTGTGTGTGTGTGTGTGTGTGTGTGTGTGTGTGTGCACACGCGTGTGTGTGCGTGCGTGTAAACGGGTCCATTTGGTTTAATTTTACTCTCTCAAGAGTTACATTATTGTTAAACATCTGCATTACTTAGTTAAAGAATTGTTATTTTGATCAACATTTGCCTGTAGTGTTATCTCTCCTACGGTAACAACATCAACACAGCATGGGATTGTGGACAATCGTATCCAACGATGACAAACTATTCAAAGTTTTGGGTTTGAGAGTCTACATCTCATCAAACGGTGGTCCGTGGCTCAAATGCCGAATAAATCATAGCCTTGATATGAAAAAGGTTGAAAACCTTCGCCGCGCCTCCGACCAAGTGGAGCTTACTATGGAACCCTGCTCGGCGTGTGTGTGTGTGTGTGTGTGTGTCTCTGTCCGTGTGAGTCTCTGTGGTGCACTGCCTGTGTGCGGCCACGCCCCCATGTGACTCACGCTCTCATTGGAATTCCGTGCATAGATGACTAGAACTCCAAAACTCTGTGCATAGGAGAACCATATCCCCCCCCCCCCCCCCATTAACTTCAATACGAGGCGAAGGCAGTCACGTGACTTTCTCTCTACGCTCTCCCCATCACGGTGAAATAACACGGATTACAAGTCCGTCAATACACAATATTTTCGAGCTGCGTTCGCTTCCAGCGTTCGCGCGTCTTACTTGTGTAGGGGTTAGGGTTAGGAGTTATGTTTAGTTTCACACGACACGTTGTGAGCTTGTAGATCTGCTGGGTAAAGGTCTGTCCTAAATTTCCCGTCCTAAACGGACGGAAGGACGGACGGACGGGCACGCACGCACGCACGCACACACACACGCACACACACACACGCACACACACACGCACACGCACACACAGAGCCATAAGACCTTGAAAACCAGCTCTTGGTATGATTACAGCTGTCTGTGATGATGGCTTATTAACGAGTCTTATAACGAGCGCAGCCTCGTTAGGCAAGTCAATTAGCAGATATACAGAACGACAGACTCCAGTTATTATCATAATGATAGCTCTGTCAATGAGGTGCTTCACAGGTTTTAAAGAAACACAAGAGCATATCAATAATAAAATCCAAAGAGTAGAATGAAAACAATCACCGTTTAACCAGTCGCCCAATAATGAGATGAAGCTAATCACAACACAAAGAGCTTTTATCACAATACAACTACAGCAAGGGTGGGAAACTTTGATGATGGAGAGGACCACTATATTTCCACACTCACTCCAGACGGCCACATTGCATATACTGTCGGGCAGACTACTCTTATCTTCGTATTTTAACTTTTTTTTCCGTAAATTAATGCCGTACTTCGCCATTCTATGTCACACAAAAGTAGCAAAAACAGCAGATCTACCAGCTCAAAACGCGTCGCACTGCGATGCGTTTTGAGCTTGTAGATCTGCTGTTTTTGCTATTTTTGAATTTGATTCCTGATTTTTTTGTTGTTGCTATTTTTGAATTAGAATCCTGAAAAGTAATATTTTTTATTTCATTTCAAATGCATGTAGTTATACTTATTCATTCATTCATTCATTCAACCTTTATTTAAGATTCTCGGAGAGATCAATTGAGGGAGACCCTCATTTACAATGATGCCGAGATTACACACATATAAATAACATAGGAGTAACAAGAAAAACAATAAAGTTGACACAAACCGTTAAAACAATTGCATGTTAACATCAATCAGTTGAAATAGTTGCATATGGGTAAGACACGGTTATTATATAGATTCCTAAAATGGCCAATAGATACTAGGGTATCCAATTTAAGCTCTTGTTGCAAGAGGTTCCAAGACTCAGGTGCACCAAAGCTGAAAGCAGCCTTTCCCTGTTCTGAATTGGCAAAAGGAGCCAACAGGATTAGCCAATCGCTGGAGCGGGTTAGAATGTGATTAGGTTTCAGACGTAGCATGGATGAGATATAAGGTGGTAATTTACCAACCAGGGCTTTATAAATAAAAAGATGCCAATGACTATTGCGTCTCTCAGTCACTTTATGAACTTGAATACAAATACATTGTGCATAAAAATAATTTCAATACTAGTACTAGTAGAAACCATTTAGACATTAATACTAATACTAGTCATTAGTCTACTAATATAGACTGAAGTAATTAAAGCGGTTCATGTTTGCATGTTTGTAACTGTAACAGCTGAAATCAATTATATATCAGTATTCCGACGTTAACCTACGCATTAAGACCTGGAACGCATCTGTGTCACTTTAAGATTTCTTTGGCTATTCAAAAATAGCAGATATACAAGCTCATAGCGCGGCACCGAGTGCCGCGCTATGAGCTTGTAGATCTGCTATTTTTGAAAAATCGTGAAAATTATTTTTTTATATTTTTTTCCGAAAAACTTTTAGGATTTCGATTTTTTTTAGAAGCGACCTCAGGTCTTAAAGGGTTAAGTGAAGGTGGGGGCCGCATGTGGCCCCCGGGCCGCCAGTTGCCCACGTATGAACTTTACTACAGTATATAAAAGCCTATTCTAAACAGACCCTCCAGCACACTGGTTCTCATACGGTGGGTCCCCAAATTATTTTGAGGGGACCTCAGATGATTAGCTTAATGTGCAACATTGCTCTCTCACTCAACAGCAAACAAACCAACATACAGTACAAAGTGTATTCAGGGTATCTGCACATTTCTAAAGTGACAATTTAAGGACTTTTAAGGTATTTTCATACCTCTAAAATGAAAATAATACACATACATAAATAACACCATTACTGCGTCAAAAGTAATCAACAAACTATACTATACATTTGGCCAAATTGTCAAATATTACCTAAGAAAGGGGGAAATATTGTGAAAATAGCTGATCTACGTGAGGTGTTGTGAGCATGTAGACCGACTATTTTCACAATATTTATCTGTGGAACCGAATAAAGCAAAATCTCATGTCTCAACTCCTACAATGGCCGAGTATTTTGGGGGGTCGCGGCCTGGAAGGTTTGAGAACCCCTAATTTAGCAAACTGACTGTACTTCACTGACTGTGTTTTGTTTTCTACGTAGGTAATAGCATACATGTGTATTAGAGCTGCATGATACAACAAATATATGAGAACATATACGTACGGTATGTCGTTTTGTATCAATGTAACTTATCAATATCATAATGCTTCTATTCTATTAGTCACACTAAAAGGATTTACAGTATATGTTGAATAAGTGGATATGGAGGTGAGTAGGGAGATGGCTGTGTTCAAAACCAAAGATTTCGAGTGGCACTCTTTCCCAAGGTTGTCAGGTCTGCACACGAAAACGCATACACGCACACACACACATACACACACACACGCGCGCGCGAGCGCACATACTACAACAGTTAGGGGAGAAATATGAATTGGAGTGGAGTTACTTTGTGTGTGTGGGTGTGCGTGTGTGTGTGTTTTCTAGTGTAATTGATTAGTGGCCTAAGGGTGTGTTTGTGTTCTCAGCATGTTCTGGTTGATTAAAATCATGAGCCGTGTGTGTTTGTGTGTGTGCGTTGTGCGCGTGTGCGTGTGTGTGCGCGTGTGTGTGCGTGCGTGTGTGCGTGCGTGCGTGCGTGTGTGTACTTGTACTGCATATTTGCTGCTGAAGTGTGTGTGTGCGTGATTGTGTACACAATTTATTTTCCCAATTACAAGCCTAACTCCCCAAATCTTTTAACGCATAAAAACAACCTTATTGTCTTCTGAGGACCAGGAATGTGGGAAATGGAATTTCTCAAATTCTACTACACTTGTGAGGACATTAAATCTACAAAAGTAGAGGAAGACAAGTGCACACACACACACACACACACACACACACACACACACACACACACACACACACACACACACACACACACACACACACACACACACACACACACACACACACACACACACACACACACACACACACACACACACCCCTGACTGACAGAAGAAAATTACTGCAGACAAATAAGTGTTCCCCTGAGGACAGATCGGTGTGCAAGGTTGTGTCTCAACTAAGTACCGTTCACTTCAGTGACACGGCTCTCTCTCTCTCTCTCTCTCTCTCATTTTATGTGCTTTTTTTTAACACATCACCTGCCAAGGACGTAGATCTACTTAGATTTTAGAAAATTCCACAAGAGGGCGCTCTAACGCAACTCAGGAATGATCCCTTGACTCTGATAGAAGGAATGGAAAGGCTGTGACGTCATCCCCTAAAAAACGTCCGCTCCTACGTTCCGTCCACTCCTATGTTATGAGTTGTAGAAAAACACATATAGTCAGTTTTTTTTTTGTTGGGTGAAATCGAGCCATATTCAACGGGCGATAGCAACAAAAGGCCCGATCGCGGTAAAAATGTTTTTGTTCCGGTGGACGAGACCCTGCCCCACCCCCCCACACACTCTTTGTTTACATCGTGTGCACATCGTGGCTTCCGCGACTCTCCAAAGATAAGGTAAAAAAAACGCTGGCACCAGCGGATTAATTGATTAAATAATACCTGGCAGGGAATGTGTCAAAGTCCTATTCAAAATAGGACGTGTGACACTCACAACGTGTATTGTGAGCTTGTTGATATGCTATTTATGACCATTTATGACAAAATATAGGGGCAGAAAGGTTGAAACTAGTTCAATATCAGGACAAATCGGCGCCGATTCCGATCGACCGTCCATGAAGTCAAATAATGACCAATGTATCGGTCCGACCGATATAGCACCAGTGGTGGAAAAAGTACTCAAATGTTTTACTGAAGTAAAAGTATCAATACTGTAATGTAGAAGTACTCTGTTACAAGTATAAAGTCCGGAAATAAAAATGTGCGAGGCGTTGTGAGCTTGTAGATCGGCTATTTTCAAATGGCCTACGTATAAAATAGGGCTAAAGTGGTTAATGTCTGTTTTATAATATAATAGTGTATAACTGCAAAGTAACTAAAGTTTTCAAATACTTGTTAGTGGAGTAAAAGTACAATATTTGCCTCTGAAATGTAGTGGAGTAGAAGTAAAAGTATTGATTGAATTGGAAACACTCTAGTAAAGCAAAAATACCCCAAAATTGTACTTAAGTACAGTATATGTACCTAGTTACTTTACACCACTGGTCAGCTCTACCTCTCACTCCATATCTCTCTGTTTTTTCCCCAACCACTCTCCATCTCTCTCTCTCTCTCTCTCTCTCTCTCTCTGCATGTTTCATTCCGTCCGTCCATCTGTCCGTCTCTCTCTCTCTGTCTCCAGTGAGAGCGTTTTACCCAGGGCTTCTACAACAGAAGGAGACATGTCTTTGTCTCCACAAGGTGCCTGGACGTGTAGGTCTGTGTGTGTGTGTGTGTGTGTGTGTGTGTGTGTGTGTGCGTGTGTGTGTGTGTGTGTGTGCCCGAGCACTGGGAGTCGTTAGCAACTTGCTCCCAGACAGTGGTAGCTGTCATCAGTCTCCCTCCATCTCAGCTGTCACACACACACACACACACACACACACACACACACACACACACACACACACACACACACACACACCACACACACACACACACACACACACACACACACACACACACACACACAGAATGTGGTCAGCGATTGTTCTTCCTTCCAGCATGTGTTATGTTCTCATTACTCTCATCCGCTGTCTGTTTCTGTGCATGTGTGTGTGTCTGTGCGTGTGTGTGTGTGCGCGCCCGCTATATCATTGTTGTCGGGCAGAAACCTCTCCACATCTCCATATTCTTACTTTTTTTCCGTAAATTAACGCCCTTGATCATAATACAGCGTCACAAAAAAGCATCAAAAGTAGCAGATCTACAAGCTCGAAACGCGTCGCTTCGCGCCGCGTTTCGAGCTTGGAGATCTGCTACTTTTGATGATTTTGAATTAGAATCCTGAAAAGTCACAGTGTTGGACATATGAGGTTACATATGAGGTTACATATGAGGACATATGAGACACCTTAACGGTCACGCCACACATTAAACAGTGTGGCGTGACCGTGTGTGATCTGTGAGCTTGTAGATCTGCAGACCCCAGACCAACCAAGCACACCCTCCCTCACACGCTGTGCTTTCTGAGACAACCTAGAGCGCAAAGCAGCTGCGAGTGGGGGAAGATTGCCTTTGACATTTTCCTTTTTCCTGAGTGTTAATCTGGGGTCCATTTGGTTCCCATCAGTACACTCTAACTAGCAGTTCTAACAGTCGTTAGCTCTGAGGAAAGGAAAATGTCACAGGAAAATTCAATCACAAGAGAACAGTTAATCTACTGCAGCCCTACTTCTGCACACACACACACACACACACACACACACACACACACACACACACACACACACACACACACACACACACACTCAACACGCACATTCAACTGCACACAAGGTACTTGTCGTTTGTCGTGTCTTATGTTTGATTACTAATGTTTAACTTACTACTTGTTTATTATTTTAGGTGAGAACCTCTCACCTAAAATAAGTATACTATAAAAGTATACTGTAAGCCCAATATGGGCTTCCTTTCTCACCTGCACTTATTTCTGTTTTTTAATAATGTTACTATTGTACAGTTTTTTCTTTTTTGGGGGGGGGGGGGGTATTTTTTTTGATGCTATGTCGATGAATTGAATACATAGGACCACCATGGAAACAAGTCCCCAGGACTTTTTTGTGTAAAGCTCCTTACACACTCTCCTACATGCAAATAATACGTTTAAAAGAAAAAGAAAAACCTTATAAAGTCAATGCAAGCTTCCACGGAGCGAAAAAAGCGAAGCGAAAAAGCGTCTTTTAATTAATTATTCGTGCCTTTTGCCTCACTGTTGACGCCTTATTGCCGCTACAACCTTGTGAACTTAAAGACATATTTTTTTGCACACTTCCACATCGTCGCTGTCGTCGGGCAGAAACCTTGTATCTCCATAGTTCAACTTGTTACGTTTTTTTTTTCTTCATATAATAATGCCCTACTTCGTCATACAACAGTGCCACATACAAGTATAAAAAATAACCGATCTACAGGCGCATGTTTGCTTTTATATATTTTAGCCCTTGTTTCGGCCACTATATTATTGTGCTGGTGTGTTTAGATTAGATGTCTTTATTATCCACAACAGGGAAAATTGTTTTGCTCAGGTCAATGCATATACTTCAAGACAAGACAATACATACATTATGCACCACAATTAAAACACCCAGCAAAGCACTTCAATTCTATAAAAGATACAATTCTAAATGTAAAAGAGTCAAGTCCAGTTCGACCGGGTGAGGTGGATCAGGTGTTAAGGGGTTTGTGTTTATTAACCCATTAAGACCTGGGACGCATCTGTGACATTTTTTTATTTGAGCAAAAAAAACTGTATTTTTTTTACACTTTGGCTATTCAAAAATCGTGAAAATTTGTGCAAATCTTTGAATATATATTGTTTTAAAGCAAACATTTTTAACTCAAATCTTTGCTTCTGGGGGTCCCTGGAACAAAATATTTTGAGATGGGGGGTCCGCGGCCAAATCCATATATTTTTGGGGGTCCTTGACATGAAAAAGTTTGAGAACCACTGACATAGAAACATAAGTATTTTCAGAAAACTGTTTAAAAGACATTTGTAGAATCGGAACCTCAGGCCTTAATGGGTTAAGGAGCCTAACAACTGGCACTGCCCTTTTCCTTCCTGAATGGAGAAGGCACCGTATCTCCTACCCGAGGGCAGGACCTGAAAGCAGGCGCTGAAGGTTACGAGTTGGGTCTCTCGCGACAATCTTTCCTGCTTTCTCCACTGTCCTCTCCTCTGGTCATAGAGATGCTGAAGGGCAGAGGGTTTAACGACACGGCTTCCCTGTTTAGTCAACACACACTCGCATAGTCGAGCTTTAAACAAGAGCTTGTGACAAAAATAATAACTACATCGGATCCATTGGAAGCTCTTATTTTTTTTGTCCATTCCATTGAAAAGTAAGGGTTGTGGACACAAGGTTTTTTCACCCCAACAGGGACGGCATGCAAAGTAACAGTAAAGACAGCCCCATATGTCTAGCAGCTCTCTCTCTCTCTCTCTCTCTCTCTCTCTCTCTCTCTCTCTCTCTCTCTCTCTCTCTCTCTCTCTCTCTCTCTCTCTCTCTCTCTCTCTCTCTCTCTCTCTCTCTCTCTCTCTCTCTCTCTCTCTCTCTCTCTCTCTCTCTCTCTCTCTCTCCCCCTCTCTCCCCCTCTCTCCCTCCCTCCCTCCCTCCCTCCCTCCAGCGCCCGAGGGACTGACCCCCAGACGGTTGGAGATACCCTGGCCTTCGTTGTGTGTGTGTCCTTTTTCTGGGAAAAGAGACAGGACAAGATGAAGCGTCCAGTGAAGAATAGTGGATACAAAAAGTAGGCCAAGCGTTAATGAGCCGAAAGGATCACCAAAAACAGTTTTTTTACTACACACGTGCACGTGCACACATACACAGTATATTGTCTCAAGGCTGAAACCTTGTATCTCCATTTTTCTAGTTTTAAATGTTTTTTCTTCTATTTACACTCCCCAGTAGTGTAAATAGCAGATCTACAAGCTCACAACGCGTCGCATCGCGAGAACGTTGCGAGTTTGTATAGATCAGCTATAATTTTCACTATTTTAAAATGTTTTTAAAGTACTGATAACTGAAAAACTAACGGTTTCAGACATACAAGGTTTCCACCGCACAGCACGTGTGTTCATGCATGTGCGCGCAAACACACACACACGCGCACACGCACGCACGCTCGCACGCACACACACACACACACACACACACACACACACACACACACACACACACACACACACACACACACACACACACACACACACACACACACACACACACACACACACACACACACACACGGTCACAATGAAAGAAAGAAAGGGAACAAAACTGAACTTAACAGATAACAGACTGGGAATAATAGCCTTTGACAAAGAGATATCATTTTTATATTCCATGTCTTGCATGATTCGCCTGTCCCATTAAACCCTGCCCTACTTATCTCCAGACAGGTTCTTTCACGCTCAGAATCACATTAAATAAAGTTTACTCAATTGAATTAGCTCGCCATTTTTCTCTCCCCTGGAAACAATGTGTCACTAGGGGGGGGAGGATAATACGCGCTCCAGTAAAGATGGCGTCCGTTTTAATTAGCAAACCTGGCTCAGAGCGGGAAGCGTTTGACGTGCCAATTCAATTACCAACACGTCAGTACTTTTACTCATGTACGATACTTTTATACTTGATTAAGTCCCTTTCGTCAATACTTCCACTCCACTACATCTCAGAGGCAAATGTTGTACTTTTAACTCAACTACAATTACTCGAAAACTTTAGTAACAAGTTACTTTGTAGATTCATTATTATATCATCTACAGGCTCACAACGTGTCGCGATAGCTTGTGTTGTGAGTAGCGTTCCTATTTTATTCCTGATATACTGTGTGTTTATATAGCGCTCGGCATAGGAATGTCATTAATCCATACCTGTCTCTGTATAGCTACAGTAAACATACATCATTTCGCATGACATGGACAAAGTCTTCTTCAGAACTAATTCTCAATGAATATCTGTGATTACAATTTCCCGCAAAAGTGTGACTGTTAATTCCTTTTGTCAATGAGTTTGCTGTGGCTATTACCAGTTAGGCAAATCAAAGGCAATGATTTAAAATGTGAGTGGTGCATGCGTTCTAACCACACCACACAGTTTCCGTTTCATTAATCCATCTATGCCACAACCAATTCTGAACCGATTGGCATAATTAAAAGTTCTCCGTAATCAGCAAAGTAGGTGGTTTTTCGGTACGCTAAAGCTTGAAATAGAGGAGGCAGGACCTTTCTGCGCACCGGGCACAAGAGAGAGAGAGAGAGAGAGAGAGAGAGAGAGAGAGAGAGAGAGAGCTTTCATATGCAGTAAAAAATCAACCTGACAATGAGCATGCGAATATTAAACTGATCTGTCAAGATCAACAGTTTTTTGGAAAAACCTATGATGCTGTCAGGAGTTAAAAATGTTGGTTTAAAAATATATATCTTCAAAGATTTGCACACATTTTCAAAAAAAAAAAAAAAAAATCGCAGATCTACAAGCTTGTAGATCTGCTATTTTTGAATAGCCAAAGATCTAAAATGACACAGGTCTTAATGGGTTAAGCTCGCGTGCTTTCACTTAAAGGAGAATTCCAGTCATTTTAGATGTTTGCTTTGATGTGTCGCTAATCACTCACCAACATACAAAGGGCCGTTGAATTTTTCCAGAGAAGCCCCTGTTGTCAATTGTGGAGACCCCTTCCACTGGCATAATGGAGTAATGCGGATAAAAAAAATGTTGGCAGCTCCAAAGTTTTTATTTTTTCCACTAATCCTCATTATGCAGTGTACTGAGTTGTACTGAGCTGTCGTTCATGCAGAACGACTTGGAGCTGGTTGCTTGTTTCTCTCACAGAATCTGGCAACACCGAGGACTAGCTTCACGTGGTTCTGCATGAACGGCAGCTCATAAGGGACATTCAGTGCATGTTTGAGTGTCAGTGCACTGCATAATGAGGATTAGTGGGAAAAAAAACGAACTTTGGAGCTGCTAAAATAAGCGAGTTTTGTTTATCCGCATTACTCCATTATGCCAGTGGAAGGGGTCTCCACAATGGACAACAGGGGCTTCTCTGGAAAAATTCAACGGCCCTTTGTATGTTGGTGAGTGATTAGCGACACATCAAAGCAAACATCTAAAATGACTGGAATTCTCCTTTAATGCAGCAGGACATTTAGCTACTGTATAAAAGCGTTTTGTGAGTATTCTGATCTCCGCCACTACAGAATGCTTAAGCTGTCTCTTAAAGGTAATGGCAGCCGACACTCGACACAGCTATGAATAACCCAGGGCCGCTTAGAGTCTATAGCGCCGGTGATTCGTAAAATAGCAAAATAGTGCTGCACAAATTAAAGGAGTAGTTCACCCAAAAAAATTACTTATTTTCTATCAATTGCACACCCCAAGCCTTGGATTCATGGATTATTTTTTTGTTTTTGTCGCATTCCTAAGCCAATAATTTGATTACCGGGTGTATTTCCAGTAGGAGGCACAAAGTGTCAACTTTGTGTCTACTACTGGATATATTAGCATATTTCCGCCGGTAATCAAATTATTGATTAAGGAATGCGACCAAAACAAAAATCCATGAATTCAAGGCTTCATGGGTTGTGTAATTGTTAGAAAATAAGTTTTTTTTTGGGTGAACTACTCCTTTAAGAACTAGTGCCAGGCGTTAAGGTGCACCCTCAAAATAGGTCCCCTAGTCTTGTTACCAACGCATTCTCACTCCCAAGACTGCAAACGGGTGAGTTCTTGGGACGGATTTGACCAAACATAAAACGTTTGACTAGAAGGGGGTACCCGCGGGGTTAAGCGTTGACTAGGGGGGGATATGACATACGATTCTGTCATACAATCCAATCCACTTTATTTATATAGCACATTTTAAAACTTGTTCAGGGTTAACAAAGTGTTGTACAGAAAAAAACCAAATACACTGGGAAAGTTAAAAAACACAGAGACAAAGCAAAACACAGAAGCAAAACATACAACAAGAGAAGCAAATGTGCAATGGAGGCTTTGTTTAAGCCAACATAAAGTGCATTACAGTAGTCCAAGCGTGTGGTGATAAAAGCATGAATGGCACGCTCAAAATCATTAAAAGAAAGTACAGACTTGATTTGGGCGAGCAGCCTTAGAACCCTAGCATAACTCGAACGGTGCCGAGTCGGCTGAAGCGGACTTCGCAGCACTCGGCACGGCAACTCGCTCGCCTAAAGGCTCCCCTTTTACGTCTTGGGTTGAGGAGTGCCCGGGACGGCACCGGATGACTGGAAGGGTACCCCCTTTCAGTTAACGTTTGGTCACATTTGTCCCAAGAAGTCACGATAGGCCGTTTGGGCGAGTGAGAGTGTGTTGTTTGCACATGAAAAAGTCCAACTAAGGCATTTGCATGCCTCGCTAAATCAAACCACTGAGCAGAAAAGCAGCTTCATCAGCTCATTAACATGGGGTTATGCTTCCTTCAATTAACACCTTACCCCGAGTCAGAGCCAATCAGCCCGAACCATTTAAACCCTGTATACTTCTTTGAACTTTCAATGAGTGCTGTGACATGTTAATAGGATTGCAACACCTTGTGAGCTTGTATTTTTTGTTAAATATTGGACTATTTCTGCCAAATATTCATCTAGTTTCACCAGATGTTTATC
The DNA here is from genome assembly GCF_963280865.1 of Gymnoscopelus braueri. Taxonomy (NCBI): domain Eukaryota; kingdom Metazoa; phylum Chordata; class Actinopteri; order Myctophiformes; family Myctophidae; genus Gymnoscopelus; species Gymnoscopelus braueri. The sequence goes on from NC_137622.1 coordinate 37,769,420, forward strand.
TATGTTTTTGCCCATCAGAACATGCTGAGAATAGGGACGCTAGGGTCCATGTGGTTATATTTATCCAAATTAGGATAATCTGAGCCCCACTGACCATAAATATTTCAAACAAAAACAAAGAAAACATAATTATGTGAACAGAAATTAGTAGGACACTACCCCTGAGAGTTCCCAGAGCCCACGTTGAAACCATTGACCAACAGACCACTAGCACAAAAAAACAAAACAATACAAAACATACAGGAAAAAAACTACATACAGAAAATAAATTAACATCACAATTTCAGACCATTTTGTACGATGTGAACACTCTCGTCTTGTTCTCACCTTCACCGTTCTCACATCCTTAACAGAGAAAAAAGCCAAAAGACACATTCCGTCCCCCTCCGTTCCATCCCTCCAACACCCCCCCCCCCCATTCCGTCCCCCTCCGTTCCATCCCTCCAACACCCCCCCCCCCCCATTCCCCCCCTCCACTTCATATCTTACCCTCCCCCTACCTTGTCACTCTCCACTGGTCCCACCCATAGTCTGTAAAACTATTATGGACGAAGGGACTGCCACTGATGAAGTTAATATGACTGAGGTTAGCAACAAAGGTTGGATTGAAACAATGCAACTGCTGCCGTCTGAAACAAAGTCACTGTCATATCAGCCTGATCTCACAGAATTTAGTATACATGGCACGGACTAGAAAACCCGCAGTGGGCGTAACCAGTTGCAACCCGGAAAAAAACCCGGAAGCAGAGCACAAAATGTACGATTCTGACTCTATCGGTACATAGTTCAAACGGCGCTGAGTAGGCTCGAGGGAACGTCGCAACGTTCGGGACGGCAGCTCGCTCGCGTTAGCTCGCTCGGTGGTCCCTCATGTGGCTCCAGTTCCCTTGAGACTGCGCGCCTCCGAAATGGTTTAGTCACAATGGGGGAGATGCGAGGCGGCTGTGCACGGATTTTCTGGTTTTCCAGGTGTCTATGCACGGAATGACACTCCGTGCAATGTATACTAAGTCGTGTGAGATCGGGTTGGTCTTATCACTGGTGAATTCCAGCAGCTGAATTCAGCGCCACATTAATTCAGCACCATGGACAGAGTCATAGCTAGTCTCAATGCTACAACATGAATTCAGCACCATGGACAGAGTCACAGCTAGTCTCAATGCCACAACATGAATTCAGCACCATGGACAGAGTCATAGCTAGTCTCAATGCTACAACATGAATTCAGCACCATGGACAGAGTCACAGCTAGTCTCAATGCTACAACATGAATTCAGCACCATGGACAGAGTCACAGCTAGTCTCAATGCTACAACATGAATTCAGCACCATGGACAGAGTCACAGCTAGTCTCAATGCTACAACATGAATTCAGCACCATGGACAGAGTCACAGCTAGTCTCAATGCTACAACATGAATTCAGCACCATGGACAGAGTCACAGCTAGTCTCAATGCTACAACATGAATTCAGCACCATGGACAGAGTCACAGCTAGTCTCAATGCTACAACATGAATTCAGCACCATGGACAGAGTCACAGCTAGTCTCAATGCTACAACATGAATTCAGAACCATGGACAGAGTCACAGCTAGTCTCAATGCTACAACATGAATTCAGCACCATGGACAGAGTCACAGCTAGTCTCCATGCTACAACATTAATTCAGAACCATGGACAGAGTCACAGCTAGTCTCAATGCTACAACATGAATTCAGCACCATGGACAGAGTCACAGCTAGTCTCAATGACACAACATGAATTCAGCACCATGGACAGAGTCACAGCTAGTCTCAATGACACAACATTAATTCAGCACCATGGACAGAGTTACAGCTAGTGCTAAACATAGACTGTAAAAACATTATGGAAAAAGGGACTGTGATCGTCACCCATTGGCTTTGGGACCATACTTTACAAAGAAAGCAGACTTGCTGTGTTAAAGAAGACTTGAACAAAACGATTACTTTATGAAAAGTTTTACTAAGGTAATAAAAGTGTAAAGTCCGCTCAAATTCCCATTGACATGGATGGAATTGAACCTGGGGAGAATGGGTGAAAAGCTGCCTGGGATTTGGGGAGGAGCAGGAGCAGTGAACAGGAGAAGCTGTGATTATATACTTCACTAGTGGTCCATGGGAAAAATGTATATTGTACCTTAGTTAAATATTCCAGACCAAGTACAGTAATACCATTGTAAACCTACTCTTGCTGTTCTACAGCCAACCAGTTGAAGAAATTACAGATTGAGGCTTTTATAAAATATCCCAGACCATTAAGGTTTTATGGAAGATGCTTTTTGAGGTTTTCTATTCCTAGTTTGGTCACTTCAAACTCTCTTTGATCTACTCTATTGCTAGTTTGACCACTTTACAACCCTTTCATCTCAAAGTAACTAATAACCGAAAATAGCCAGTCTACGAGCTACCATTAAATGTAGGCATTTAGCAGACACTCCAGAGCAACTTACAGTAAGCAAGGCATACACAGCTCTAGCCTGGCATGGCCAGACTGATATCGCTGCCCAGGGCACTTTTTTTTTGCAGTGGCAAATTTGTCTGGTTTCCAGGCTAACAGAGTTTAAAGCTAACAGCCTAGAACACATCGCAGCGCAGCGCTGCACAACACGCTTCCATAGAAGACAATGCTGGCTTCTATGGTATCCAAATGACTGAAATCAGTCGTGGCGACTGATAACTTCAAGCCACGGGCACTTTCAAGTGAGGTCACTCTTTAGCTATTCAAAAAGTAGCACATATACAAGCTCATATTGCGGCACCTAGCTAGATCTGCTGTTTTTGAAAAAACAAATCGTGAAAATGCGTGCAAATCTCTGAATACATAAATACATTTTCAACTCAAATCTTTGCTTCTGGGGGTCCCTGGAACAAAATATTTTGAGATGGAGGAGGGGGGGGGGGGGGGTCCGCGGTCAAATATATATCATTTTGGCTGGTCCTTGACATGAAAATGTTTGAGAACCACTGATATTATAGCAACACAAATATATATTTTTTAAAGCTGTTAGGATTTAGAAGACATTCGTAGAATCTCCCAGAAGCAAAGATTCAAGTTAAAAATGTTTGCTTTAAAGATTTTCACGATTTTTCAAAAGCAATAGCTGACCTACAAGCTCACCATCTACTCAGATCTACAAGCTATGAGCTTGTAGATCTGCTATTTCTGAATAGCCAAAAGTATGAAATAATGGTTTAAGTGGTTACACAGAATGCGTTCCCGGTCTTAAAGGGTCAATCCGGGCCTGGGTCCTCGACATGAAAAAGAACCAGAGTACTATTATAGACGATCGAGGCAAGCCTTGATAGGGCGAGACACATGAGTGTTTGATGAGTTTGGGTGTCGGCGTGTGTCGGCTCTGGGCAAACGAAGTGACGAACACCAGAATGTTTCCCTTTATGAGAAGACCTGACTGAAATGTTGACTTTTCCGTTGCGGAAGTTGTTTAGGCATGTTTATTATTTGCTTCTTTGCAAAAAAAAAATGTTCAATGTTCGCAAGAGGATTCCAAATGAACAAGCTGTGTACAGCTGAATGAATAATGAGTGTACAAAGTACGTTCATGTTTAATTCACCATGCTGACTGGATGCGCACGGAACGTGCACATATTTGATTAGAGGGAGTAAACAGCAAACACACACGCACGCACACACGCACACGCACACACACACACACACACACACACACGCTGAAGGTTTTGACTGCATGTCCATCTGTTCATCTGCTAACCTTAAAGTTCCATTTTGCACGTCCAAACTTCAGTCAAGTATTATTCCTCACACCAAAAATCCATAAAATAGTTTTATAGTGCCTTGAACTTGACTCTATCCTTTCCCTCATTTATAATTCCAGGACCTAATAGTTTAGTCTATTTCGGTCAATTATGTAGCAACATAAACTTTAGATTTCAAAGGTAATACAAACTTTTTTGGAAAAATAACAATTTTTTTTACCGAAAAGGTATAGACTGAAGCCACAGCTTATTTTGCCTACCCTTTTACAAAACAAAAACAAAAAGAAAACATGTCAAAATGGTTTCAATTATGCCAATTATTCCAATTATGCCAATATGCCATGCCTGTAGAAACAACCCCTCATTATTAGCTCATAGATCGGCTAGTTTTGTATTTTTTCAAATTTTTATTTCAATCCTTAAAAGTAACCGTTTTGGACGTACAAGGTTTCCACCCGACAGTGACGATAGCCATTAGCCTCATCGGAGGAACGTCGACAATGCTAAATGTTGTCGATTGTGACGGCACATTCTTCAGAGCAGTGACAAACGAGGTCCCTGTCAACCAAACGCCACGCAATGACGCGTCGTTAACAAGTCCTGTCGAGAGTGACAGACGCGCGGCAATCCGTTTGATGAGGAGAAAAAAAACGTGCAGACTTTCTGTCCGGCCGAAACCTTGTATCTCCATAATTTGAAGTTTTCATGTTTTTTGTATGTATTAATGCCCTATACTTCCTCGTACAAGACTGTCGCACACAAGTAGCGAAGACCGCCGATCTACAAGCTCACAACGCGCCTCGATGCGACACGTTGTGAGCTTGTAGATCGGCTATTTTCACTGTTTTAAAATGATTTTTAAAATGATAATGAAAAAAAAGGGTTTTGGAAATACAAGGATTCTACTGGGCCGTCTCATGATGGCATCCTGTCTAGAGCAGTAACCAAACTCTTCTTCTGATTAAAATGAGACAGATAATTATCCCTGGGAAACGGCTACAATTTCCTCTCTGACAGGAAATTGAGGTGCCAAGGCTGGAAACAGAGAACGTTCTTTGATGATTCTCAATAAACTAAACATCTCTCTCTCTCTCTGTCTCTCTCACTATCTGCATGATTAGCATTTATACCGTGTTCCTTTCTGTCGAGCAGAAGCCTCGCCCTGTATCTCCATATTTCAACTTTTGTGAAAACCATTATAATAATAAGTGCTTACGTGCGTCTGTGGATTTCATTAATATTTAACCAAAGAGAACTATTAACAGGAGTTTGAGACTAAATAGCAACTACATTGGTTCCATTGGAACGCAGGATGTGTTTTTTATTTCCGAAAAAATATGAGTTTTCAACCTGACGATATGCGTCGCCATGGTTATTGTCTCCCTCCCCTTTCCATCTCTCTTTCCGTCTCTCTGTCTCTCTTTCCGTCTGTCTGTCTGTCTGTCTGTCTGTCTGTCTCTCTTTTCGTCTGTCTGTCTCTATTTCCGTCTGTCTGTCTCTCTTTCCGTCTGTCTGTCTGTCTGTCTCTCTTTCCGTCTCTCTGTCTGTCTCTCTTTCCGTCTGTCTGTCGGTCTCTCTTTCTGTCTGTCGGTCTCTCTTTCTGTCTGTCTGTCTGTCTCTCTTTCCGTCTGTCCGTCTGTCTCTCTTTCCGTCTGTCTGTCTGTCTGTCTCTCTTTCCGTCTGTCTCTCTTTCCGTCTGTCTGTCCGTCTGTCTCTCTTTCCGTCTGTCTGTCTCTCTTTCCGTCTGTCTGTATGTCTCTCTTTCCGTCTGTCTGTCTCTCTTTCCGTCTGTCTGTATGTCTCTCTTTCCGTCCATCTCTCTCTCTCTCTCTATTCATATCACCAATACTTCAGGTGAGTGTCTCTCTTTCACTGTCTCTCTGCCTCTCTCTCTTTCATGCACACGCACGCACACGCACACGCACGCACACACACACACACACACACACACACACACACACACGCAGCACCTCAGGCGGCTTTCGTACAGTATATATATAATAAGTAATAACTCACCCAGAGAAGCACCGGTATAATAATAACAAATGAAATTCAATGTCACGGCGACCATATTTGGTCATTTCCTGACAGCGCTAGTTAATTAACGGCTTTAATTTACGCTTAAAAAAAAACCTGACATGCAATTGGCTGTGGGGCTGGCCCCGGTTTAAAAAAAAAAGAAAAAAAGAACTGAAAACAAATTTAAATGAAGAGATGAAATTAGATGTGAGATCGTTATAGATTAGCTCGGTTGAGGTTAATTAGGTGTCCGGCCCTTTAAGGGCTTCATTTAAACATTAGCTCCAGTGATGGACACAATCAGGCCTGTCCATCTAACAGCGCTGTTAACCCATTCAGACCGGGAGCGATTTCTTTGGCTATTCAAAAATAGCAGCTCTACAAGCTCGTAGCGCGGCACCGAGTGCCGCGCTACGAGCTTGTAGATCTGTTATTTTTTGGGGGGAAAATCGTGAAACATTTTGCACATTTTTGAATATATGTTTATTTAAATTTTTGACTCAAATCTTTTTGCATCTGGGGGGGATTCTATTCATGTCTTCTAACTCCTACAGTTTTTAGAAAAAAACGTATTTTCTATATCAGCGGTTCTCAAACTTTTTCATGTCAAGGACCACCCAAAATGATATGTATTTGGCCGCGGACCCCCATCTTGAAATATGTTCTTCCAGGGACCCCCCCCCCCCCCCACCCCCAGAAGCAAAGATTGTAGTTAAAAATGTTTGCTTTAAAATGTATTCAAATATTTGCACAAATTTTCAAGGTTTTTTCAAAAAATAGCAGATCTACAAGCTCATAGCGCGGCACTCGGTGCCGCGCTATGAGCTTGTAGATCTGCTATTTTTTAATAGCCAAATAAATCTAAAAAATGACACGGATGCGTTCCCGGGCCTTAACGGGTTAATCAACCCGTGGAGAAGGACGCAAAGTAAGTCCAAAGCATGCTTCTGCAGGGTCCCAACAATGGCACCAATACCATGCAAAATCTCTACAATAGTTCTGGTTTTTATTAATGGATATGGAAAAATAACGAAGGGACATTTTTGCGGAAAGGCGGAATTAAACAGAATTACAAAAGTATTGGCATCGAGATAATACTTACAGGACCAAAGTAAAAGCAGCCACATTTAACACAAATGTGTAAGATGTTTGAGGTTCGATTTTCGGGGCTTAAGTGGTTAATGTACATACGTGTTAATAACCGACATTTGCAAAGCAGCTATAGTAACTGAAGCTAAATAAAAAGCAAATAATTGTAGTGGAGTAAAAAGTACACTATTTGACCCTGAGCAGTGGTGGGAAAAGTACTCAAATGCTTTACTTAAGTATAAGTACCAATACTGTAATAATTTGTTACAAGTAAAAGTCCGGGAATTTAAAATTTACTTGAGTAAAAGTACAAAAGTATTGGCATCAAAATGTACGTAAAGTACCAAACGTTAAAGTACTAAAATGTTTGAAAATAGCAGATCTACAAGCTCACAGCGCGTTGCGAAGTAAAGTACAAATACCTCAAAATTGTACTTAAGTACAGTACTTGAGTAAATGTACTTAGTTACTTTACACTACTGACCCTGAGTAGCGGAGTTTGACTCTCCATGTACTCTAGTGGAGTAGAAGTATAAATAAACAATAAACAACAAAGTGAAAGTATCTCAACATTGTACTTAAGTATACAGTACTTGATGACATGTACTTAGTTACTTTCCACAACTGTGCAGATAAAGAGGGAAGAGTGCTAGCCCACCAGAGGCAAGGAACGCTAATAGCTGAGGCCCCAGCGGAGTGTGTGTGTGTGTGCGTGTGCGTGTACGTGCGTGTGTGTGCATGTGTGTGTGTGTGTGTGTGTGTGACAGATCTGGGTGACAGGTGATGAGTGATGGAGAGCTCCCACCTCAGGGTTCTACTACAGAGTAGTGGCTCTCAACCAGTGGTCCGGGGACCACCAGTGGTCCTTGAGGGGGTTCCAGGTGGTCCCCATGCTAAATGATGGACAGTTGGAAACCAAATGGACCCTTATTAGGTATAGATCTTTAACTCTCAACAGCGTAACATGAAACCACATGGACCCTTATGGGTCAAGTAACTAGTAACTAAGTAAGTTTTCAAATACATGTAGTGTAGTAAAAGTACAACATTTGGATCCGAGATGTAGTGGAGTAGAAGTAAAAGTATTGGAAACTGGAAATACTCAATTAAAGTACAAATACCTCAAAATTGTACTTAAGTACAGTACTTGAGTACATGTACTTAGTTACTTTACACCGCTGATTAACATACCATACAGATTAGACACAATTACATTTTATTCATTAAAACAACATAGTGCTGTTTTAACTAGCAGTACGGTCTACCTTGTGACAAAAGCACCGGTTCTGTTCCATTGAGCCTGATGATTCTCGTCACAGTGAAATTAACCCATTAAAGCCGGGAACGCATCTCTGTCATTTTAACATTTATTTGGCTGTTAAAAAAATAGCAGATCTATGAGCTTGTAGATGTGCTATATATTTTTTGGCGACGCGTTGTGAGCTTGTAGATCTGCTATTTTCAAATAGCCAAGGTATAAAATAGGGCTAAAGTGGTTCATGTATGCTTTTATTATAATGTAATAATTTATATCTGCAAAGTAACTAGTAACTAAAGTTTTCAAATAATTGCAGTGGAGTAAAAGTATAATATTTGCCTCTGAGATGTGGTGGAGTAGAAGTAAAAGTATAGACAATTGGGAATACTCCAGTAAAGTAAAAGTACCTCAAAAACGTACTTACTGTAAGTACAGTACTTAAGTAATTTTGTGCAAATCTTTGACTATATATTTTTTTAAACAGCTTTTTGAATAAAAACCACCCAAAATGATACGTATTTGGCCGTGGACCCCCATTTCAAAAAAAATTTTGTTCCAGGGACCCCCTAGAAGTTGTAACAGAGTTAAAAATGTTCGCTTAAAAGAATAAATAAAACATATTCAAAGATTTGCACAAAATGTTCACGATTCTTTCAAAGAATAGCCCAAAGAAATAAAAAAAAATGGACACAGATTCTTTCCCGGTCTAAAATGGGTTAAACCTGTTATTATTTTAGTCACAAAAGAACCAGGCTGTGTGACAGGGATCCCGCGGTGTCGCTAAGCGATATCTGTCGCAAACATAATGTAGCTCAAGTGGTCCGGAACTCTCTCTCTCTCTCTCTCTTTTCATCCCAGAAAATTAGTTTTACTCACTTTGTGTAACCGGTATAAAGAACCGACTGACTGACTTTGTTTATCATCATAGCACAGGAATCAGAACAAAGGAATTTAAATAAACCTTTTTAGGCTATTTAATATTCTGCATGGTATTCACAAGGTTTGATGTACAAACGCCCATTCAAACTTCCGCACTACACTTTAACCGCAGCCAATCAGCATGGCACGTTTGCTCTCTAGGCCCAGAGTTTCTGAAATGTGGGTAATGTGCGCCCCTAGGGGTATGCAGAGGTACTGCAGTGGAAAATTAGCTTAAAGGAGTAGTTCCACCAAAAATCATATTTTTTCCCAAAAAGGATTCCCAAGCCACTAATTTGATGACTAGCGGAAAGATGCCAATGTATCCGGTAGAAGACTCAAGGAGTCTCCTTTGAGTCTCCGACCGGAGAGACCGACGGTCATAAAAGTATTGGCTTAGGAATAGGACAAAAACAAACAAAAAAAGGAACCCCTATGAATCCAAGGTCACTTGGATTCAGAAAAAAAATAGTATGTTTTAGAACCACTGCTCCAGGTGGTCTGTTATGTTTCGGTGCCGTTGTATGAGACCATTTAAGGCTGCTCCAAAAGTCATGGTGTTTATCGCTTCAAGGTGAAGGTCAGGAAACCAGGCTCATATAAGGGGTCAGTTTAAGGCTCTCCACCATCATCACCTCTATCAAACATATAAAGTGATGTTGAGATGATGGACAGGAACAAACTGTTCCACTTCAGCGCTCTCCCTCTACTGGTCCCAGATCAGTCAATGGTGTCCACACACACACACACACACACACACACACACACACACACACACACACACACACACACACACACACACACACACACACACACACACACACACACACACACACACACACACACACACACACAGGTAAATGGACTGCATTTATATAGCGCCTTTAGTCGTTCAAAGTGCTTTACAATGTACCTCACATTCGCCCATTCACACACACACACACACACACGCAGTCACGCACGCTTGCACACACACATACATATGCACGCACGCACGCACGCACGCACGCACGCACGCACACACACACACACACACACACACACACACACACACACACACACACACACACACACACACACACACACACACACACACACACACACACACACACACACACACACACACACACACACACACACACACACACACACACACTTACCAGTGGTAGACACAGTACTTGAGTCAAACTATAGATTTTCCTATCCAAATATTACTCAACTACATGTGAAAGTTGTTCTGTCAAATTTGTACTTGCTTCAGTACTATAAATATTCAAGTATTCAAAAGTACAAATTACAAGGTACAATGCATTGCATTTTGACATTTTCCAGAATCAATAATAAAAGAAAATAACGAAGACAGCAGTGCTACAAGCTCACAATGTGTTGCGATGGGACATGTTACAAGGCACCAACATGCTCATCCGGAGCAGTTAGGGCAGGGTTGGGCAACTTTGATGATGGAGAGGGTCACTATATTTCCACACTCACTCCAGAGGAGCCACATGTCACAAAAAAGTAGCTAAATTGGCCGATCTACAAACTCCAAACGAGTCGCAGTGCGACGCATTTGGAGCTTGATCTGCTATCTGCTATTTTTGCTATTTTTCAATTGGAATCCTGAAAAGTAACATTTTTTTTTTATTTCAAATGCATTTATGTTAACTTTATGAACTTAATTACAAATACATTGGACATAAAAAAGACAATAGATTATACTAGTCATTTAAGCTACTAATATAGACTCAATAATATATCAGTATTCCGCGTGTAGCCCCTGGGCCGCCAGTTGCCCATGTATGTTAGTTAGGGGTTAGGGGTTCAGTAGGCTGCACTAGCCTTCCTGCTTTCGTGTATAGAGGGGCGGGTTTAAAATCAGCGCGGACAGAATGCGCCTGATCCCATTGGTTCACCGATCTGTCCGTCAGCCCCCGCTCCGTCAACACAACATTACGAGCGACGCCCACTGCACTCTGGTTGGTTGGGGAAAATGAAACACTAACTATACCGGGTACACCGACGTGCTGGTCCAGGCTTTTATTTTTTAGCAAAACTAAACAATAAAAGCCTGGAGATCGAGGCTAGGGGTTCAGTGTCTTGCTCGAGGACACTTCGATATGCAGGCAGTGGTGGAAAGTAAGTAAGTACATTTAATTAAGTACTGTACTTAACTCTTTCACTGCCAATAAAATAAAAAATATATTGCGAACTTTGCCAGATATATATATATTTTTTTTTCAAAGAAAAAAAGTGCTTAGGAAGCGAGACAGGCCTACAGCCTTTTTCAGTTATAGGTTAAACAAAGAGTGGATGGAGCTGCAAATCTTCAGATAATGATATCTTGGGTTCTGAACACTTTAAAAAAATTAAAAAAAAATTAACTCGGGATTTCTCGTTCTGGCACTGACGGTGCGTTTTAACAGCGGGCGATCAGGATAGTATTTTCCGGAAGTGCATTATATGTCTATGAGAGCCGGCGACTACTGGCGATAGGGCGAAGTGGGCGGGGGGGGCGATGAAAGATGGATTTTCTTTATCTTTTGGACGATGTCGCCCGGGGATCGCCCGAGAGTCGCCCGCTGTTAAAACGTACTGTAAGGGTATAACCATAAAACTCGGGATAACTCGGGGCTTGGCACTGAGAGAGTTAAGTACAATTTTGAGGTATTTGTACTTTACTTGAGTATTTCCAATTTCCAATACTTTTACTTCTACTCCACTACATCTCAGAGAAAAATATTGTACTTTACTTTTACTAGTTACTTTTCAAATATAAATTATGATATTATGAAACATACATTAACCACTTTAGCCCTGTTTTATACCTAGGCTATTTGAAAATAGCAGATCTACAAGCTCACGACGCGTTGTGAGCTTATATACTTTTGTACTTTTATTCATGTACATTTTGAATTCTGGACTTTTACTTGTAACAAAGTATTTTTATATTGCAGTATTGGTACTTTTACTTACGGTAAGTAAATAATTTGAGTACTTTTTCCACCACTGTATGCAGGCAGGGGGAGTCAGGGGTGGAACCAGCTCCCAGACCCTTATTAGACCCTCCAGAAAAACGTGGGCTAAAATCCTTGATTTTGCAATGAAATATGCGGGGTTTTTTTGCAATTTTATGCAGTGAAATTGCGGGAGGTTGCGAAATATGCGATGCAAAGCGCATATTATGCAATGCGATGCAGCCTTTTTGAAAAAAAACGTTACCACCGCATAATTATGCACCATTTTGCTGATTATGCGGTAAATTCTGCGATCGCATAATCGCATTTTTCTGGAGGGTCTACCTTATGGATGGACTAATGATGCATGCAAGCTCAAAAACGGAGGGAAAAGAGGAAGAGAGATCGACAGACAGATAGAGAGAGAGAGAGAGAGAGAGAGAGAGAGAGAGAGAGAGAGAGAGAGAGAGAGAGAGAGAGAGAGAGAGAGAGAGAGAGAGAGAGAGAGAGAGAGAGAGAGAGAGAGAGAGAGAGAGAGAGAGAGAGAGAGAGAGCGAGAGAGAGAGAGAGAGAGATAGAGAGAGTATTAACCTCAGTAGCCATTCTAAGGTGAATCCCATCACGGTAACTAGGATTAAGCAAGGCGCCGCTGCAAAGCGCACAGTGTGTGTGTGTGTGTGTGTGTGTGTGTGTGTGTGTGTGTGTGTGTGTGTGTGTGTGTGTGTGTGTGAAACAGAGATAATAAGTGTGTGGTGTGTGATAAAGGTGTGTTTGATGTGTGACCAAGCATCAAGATGAGCAGATGAAAAGATTTTGACCTTATTCAGGAGCCCTTGACACAGGTTCATCGTTACACACATGAAAGCACACGTACGTACACACACACACACACACACACACACACACACACACACACACACACACACACACACACACACACACACACACACACACACACACACACACACACACACACACACACACACACACACACACACAGCAGGCCCTGGTTAGGGGTGGTTCTCGCACGTTTCTACTTAATAAAAATCAATTCCTGGCTCCACAGGAATCTTATCCCGGAGAGAGAGAGAGAGAGAGAGAGAGAGAGAGAGAGAGAGAGAGAGAGAGAGAGAGAGAGAGAGAGAGAGAGAGAGAGAGAGTGTGTGTGTACAGTACCAGTGAATGTAAAACATGTTTATGCTTCCGTGCTCTGGGCCCTCAAGTTCAAAGGAACCAGGAAACAAACTCAATTATGTTCACCTGCTTATGAATACAAAAGTTCATATGAAGAGATTTGTAATTATCATAATTCTTTCCTCATTATTTCTATTAGACCCACACAAAGCTAACGAGTCTGTCTGTCTGTCTGTCTGTCTGTCTGTCTGTCTGTCTGTCTGTCTGTCAGTCAGTGACACAAGAATGCTACGAATGGCACTGGGTGTCACATGGACGGAACACACCAGAAACGTGGTCCTCTACGCGGACCTACAGTAGTACTGGCAGGGCACTGTGTCAGGCACCCGGAACTATAGTGGCAAGCTAACTGGCACTATTATGGGAGCCAACCCAAGGTAAAGCCAGGAAAGGCAAGAAGCTATGTAGATGCACTGCGGCGCGACAGCTTAGCTAGGCTAACAACACTGTAGAGCTCAAGAAGACCCTGGTGCTAGCTAGGAGCGATTCAGGAGTCCCGAGTTGGTGTTGGCTAGACCACACTCTGACACCGGTCTGTCTGTCTGTCTGTCTCTCTGTGTACTGTACATTATATTTATGTACAGTATGTCACTCTGTCTGGGCAAATTTTCCCATTTTCAAATTGGGATAACCATCCCAACGTGACCAAGTATCAAAAATGGAAATTACTCAAGTAAATTAAAAGTACCAACATTTTTTATTTAAGTACCAACACTTGAGCAAACGTACCATTGCTATGTGTTCTTTTCTTCGATGACACTCCGCCTGTCACCAGACTGAGTGTCGGGGTGCAGACAGTGACATTCACACTTTGTTGACATTTCAGACTGTTGAGTCACATAAGAAAACAATATATATCCATGCTGTCGGGCAGCAAGCTCTTAGCTCCATATTTCAACTATTTGTGTTTTTTTTCTTACTTCATCATACAAGAGTGTCGCACAAAAGTAGTGAAAATAGCAGATCTACAAGCTCACGACGCAATGTGTTTTTTTAAAAAAAGGAAAGGGTTTTGGACATATGAGGTTTCTACCCGACAGCACAAGATTCAAACAAAATGACACAGTGGCATCACTCTGGGCTATCTATAGACCTTAACCCATTAAGACCTGGAACGCAGATCTACAAGCTCATAGCGCGGCACCAAGTGCCGCGCTATGAGCTTGTAGATCCTCTATTTTGAAAAATCGTTACAATATTTGAATATATATATATTTTTTTCAAAGCGATGATATATACATTTTTTAACTCAAATCTGTCTTTTCTGGGGATTCTACAAATGTCTTCGAAATCCTAACAGTTTCTTTTACTTATGTTGATATATATCAGTGGTTCTCAAACATTTTTCATGTCAAGGACCCCCAAAATGTATTTGTCCGCGGACCCCCATCTCAAAAATATTTAGTTCCAGGGACCCCCAGAAGCAAAGATTTGAGTTAAAATGTATATATATATATATTCGCAGATTTGCACAAATGTTCACGATTATTCAAAAAATAGCAGATCTACAAGCTCATAGCGCGGCACGAGCTTGTGGATCTGCTATTTTTTAATAGCCCAAAGAAATCTTAAAATGACATACAGATGCGTTCCCGGTCTTAAAGGGTTAACTGCCAGCCCCGTCTGGGGGCGCCAAGCGTCACAAACTCTTGTCTGTCCACATTCTGAGCAGGTTGTGCTCCCAAAAAAGTTTGGATGAAAACATTTGGGGTGATTTATTTTAGTGAGTGGGTTTGGGAATCATTTCAAATAACTGTCCATAGAAGGGCAAAAAAAAAAAAAAAAAACTGCAGTTGTCCCTGAAATCTGACAGAAAACTGTGACATTTCCATACTCGTTGCTGTCGGCTTGGAAACCTTGTATGTCCCAAACCGTTACTTCGTCATTATTGTTTTAAAATACATTTTAAATTAGTGAAAATAGACGATCTACAAGCTCACATCTGCTATGTTTGACTACTTTTGTGTGACACTCTTGTATGGTGAAGTAGTAGGGCATTCATCTACAAAAAAACACATACAAAGTTGAAATAGAAGAGATTATGAGGTTTCTGTATGGAAGCCATTTCAGTCCTTTTCCAGAGTTAGTTTGTTGACGGGATGAGATATAGGATGGATCAGGGTGATTCAGCGAATAAGGCTACAGTAGCCGTACAGCAGACAGACTGCTGAAGTAGTATAATAACTAATATGACATCAAATCAATATCATCTTTATGTCACACTTTTGCCTTGATTATGATTAATGAACGATTATTTTAAAAAGTGAAAAGAGCAAATCTACAAGCTCACAATGCATAATGTACGGGGGGAAAAGTGAAGTATTGAGCTTCTTATTGTTTCTCTTGCCTTGTATTGTTGTATACGACAGCACGTTCCTTCTCTGCAGTGGTGTGAAAAGTACTCAAAAAATGTTTTTTTACTTAAGTAAAAGTATCAATACTGCAATGTAGAAGTACTCCATTGCAAGTAAAAGTCCGAAATTCAACATTTACTTGAGTAAAAGTACAAAAGTATTGCCATCAAAATGTACTTAAGTCTTAAAGTACCAATACTAAAAGTACTAAAATGTTTGAAAATAGCCCAGGTATAAAATAGGGCTAAAGTGGTTAATGTATGTTTTATAATGTAATCATTTATATCTGCAAAGTAACTTTTCAAATAATTGTAGTGCAGTAAAAGTACAATATTTGCCTCTGAGATGTAGTGGAGTAGAAGTAAAAGTATAGACAATTGGAACTACTCCAGTAAAATAAAAAAAATACCTCAAAATTGTACTTAAGTAAAGTACTTGAGTAAATGTACTTAGTTACTTTACACCACTGCTTCTCTGTACCTGTAACTATGTAACTCTGTGCTACCTCTGGGCGACTGAAATTCCCCTGAGAGATCAATAAAGGTATCTATCTATCTAGAAGGTTTCTGCTAGACAGCAACAATATAGTCCATACTGCAAACCTGTACAAAGTCGCACTGCATTGTACTAGAACCTTTGCACAAGTCAACTCCCTCACCTCACCTCACCTCACCTCACCCTCGCTCATCAAACATTCACCAGCAGGTGAGCTGAGGTGAACTATGATTAAACTTAGTTTTTAAAACAACTTTGCAGGCAAAGCGGAACTGAAACTTCAATGCGAGTGAAATGAGACGATCTACTTCTGCATGCAAAGAGTCAAGTCAAATGAATCGCTGGGATAGTTTTCATGTTTAGGCGGAGGGCAGTTCTTCAGAATGTCTTGGGGAAGAAGTTATATGGCTGCTTATATCTAATCTTTATATTATACCCACTTATAAATACTTCTACAATACATTATGATATTTGACAGCTTGTAAGAGCCTAGATGTCTCCACTAGGCCTAATAGCTAGCATACATGGGCAACTGGTGGCCCGGGGGCCACATGCGGGCCCCCACCTTCACTTAATGGGGCCCGCAGGTTAATATCGGAATACTGATATATTATTGAGCTTGTAGATCTGCTATTTTTGCTACTCTTGTGACATAGAATGGCAAAGTACGGCATTCATTTATGAAAAAAGTTAAAATACGGAGAGAGGTTTCTGCCCGACAATATGCAATGTGGCCCTCTGGAGTGAGTGTGGAAATATAGTGGCCCTCAGCCCTCTCCATCATCAAAGTTGCCCACCCCTGCCTAACAGCTATTGTTTTGGTACAGCCTATCTTGTTATTGTTCAGGTTGTCCTTGAAGCAGCTACAGTATAACTATGATCTCTGCCCTGTGCTCGAGGCAGAACTACCGTACCACTGACATGAGTGTTAATGTACTTCTGACCACGATATCATGTACGTAAAGCACCTAGAATATTGTCTCGACTCCTATGTGCCTCATCGATTGCTGATTGATCCAAAATTCCACGACAGTCTCTATGTTCAGAATGTGGATTCTGATCAATGTACTAAATACAAAGACACATTCAAATAAAATAAAACAAACCTTATTGTCACATCACAGGTTTACAGGTGTGAAGAAGTGGGTGAAATTTGTTTTGGTGCCAGCGCCATCATTTTAGTAGTTTTTAACACATCGGGTGCCAAACACGGTCTGAACCGTGTTTTCACAGAGTAGCGCTTCGTGCCGAACACGCGGTCTGAACCGTGTTTTCAGTCTCTTTATTATATATTTTTTTTCCCCACACGGGAGGGGCTGGAGCAGCTCTGGAACGTTGGGGAAAACGACTCATTTTGTATGCGCGATCGCTGCGCCATTGTGACCCGCGTGAAAGATGTTATCGTTCCAGGCGTTAGCCAGGACCATGTGCAAAATGCACGAATGCTTTGTTTCACATGGATTGCTCGTCTTGGAGTCTACAGCTTCAACAGCGCCGCGCAGCTCAACGGTGAGATTTCTGGCACCGAACGTAATCTGTTATTATAAAATTCTGGCACCGAATGTGTTAAGAGAATAGAAAAGTCAGGGAGAGCAAGGAGAATAATAATGTAAAGAAAAATCACATCCAGTGTGAGTAAGCGGTGCCTCTGTTTGATGAGTGTGTGTTGGTATTCAGGCGGTACTATCGACACATTGTCAGGTTCACATGCAATGGTAGTCCACATAGGGTTGTAACTTTCACAGGTAAAATCCACATGGTAGATGTACACGGAAAAGTCAAGTCCATGGCCAGCCATGGTGACAGGTTTGCAAAGAGCGGTAACTTTTCTCGCCTGGCCAGCTAAACATTGTGTGCTCAGTTTGTGGCGATTCAAAGGTGTCATAGAACATTAGGAAGCATGTGCCATGGCACGTCTATGATGTACAGTACTATGCACAACCAAATGCGTGGGAGATTTGTCGAAGATATTTAGCACAGCACATTTTGCATAGCACAACATGTTTGTGTGAGAGAGAGCGAGAGAGAGAGAGAGAGAGAGAGAGAGAGAGAGAGAGAGAGAGAGAGAGAGAGAAGAGAGAGAGAGAGAGAGAGAGAGCAGACAGCCAAATAAAATAATTTATCACAATGAGAGCCAGCGCTACTCTCCAATGAATCATCACCTTACCGTGGTGGAGAGGTTTGTGTGCCCCAATGAACCTGGGAGCTGTGTTGTCGGGAGCCTAGTGCTCCTGGTAGGGTCTCCCATGGCAAAGTGGTCTCGGGGGAGGGGCCAGACTAAGAATGGTTCACTAAACACTTCATGGACAATTCAAGACGAAGTGATGCGACCCGGCCCGGAGGAAGCCCGGGGCCCTCCTCTGGAGCCAGGCCCGGAGGAAGGGCTCGTCAGCGAGCGCCTGGTGGCCGGGCTAACCACGGAGCCCGGCCGGGCACAGCCCGAAGAAGGAACGTGGGCAGATCTTCGCCGCCACGTGGGCCCACCACCCGCGATCGGAACCAGTGGGGTCGGGTGCACTGTCAGATGGGTGGCAGTGACAGCAGAGGTTCCAGACGGACCAATCAGGGGCAGCAGAGGCTGACTTTTGGGACGTGGAACGTAACTACGCTGGTGGGGAAGGAGCCTGAGCTGGTGCGGGAGGCAGAGCGCTACCGGTTAGACCTGGTGGGGCTTGCCTCCACACATAGCAAGGACTCTGGAACCAAACTCCTGGACAAGGGGTGGACCTTGTTTTATTCTGGAGTTGCTCAGGGTGTGAGGTCTCAGGCGGGTGTGGGGATACTCACAAGCCCCCGGTTGAGTGCCATCACGTTGGGGTTCACCCCGGTGGACAAGAGAGTCGCCTCCCTCCGCCTAAGGGTTGATGGGGGGAAAACTCTGACTGTTGTCTGTGCGTACGCGCCAAACAAGAGTTCAGAGTATTCGGCCTTTTTGGATACCCTGCATGGGGTCCTGCATGGGGCTCCGGTGGGGGATTCCATAGTCTTGCTGGGGGACTTCAACGCACACGTGGGCAATGACGGGGATACTTGGACTGGCGTGATTGGGAGGAACGGTCTCCCTGATCTGAACCTGAGTGGTGGCTTGTTATTGGATTTCTGTGCTAGTCATGGACTGACAATAACAAACACCATGTTCAAACATAAGGATGCTCATAAGTGTACTTGGTACCAGAGTACCCTAGGCCAAAGATCAATGATCGATTTTGTAATCGTATCAGCTGATCTGAGGCCGCATGTTCTGGACACTCGGGTGAAGAGAGGGGCGGAACTGTCAACTGATCACCATCTGGTGGTGAGTTGGTTCAGATGGCGGGGGAAGCCTCTGGACAGACCTGGCAAACCCAAGCGTGTAGTGCGGGTGAACTGGGAACGTTTGGAGGAGACCTCTGTTCGGAAGGAATTTAACTCCCACCTCCGGCGGGACTTCTCTGGCATCCCTGTGGAGGTTGGGGGCATTGAACAGGAATGGGCAATGTTCAAAGCCTCTATTGCTAAAGCTGCGGCTGTGAGCTGTGGTCAGAAGGTCTTAGGTGCCTCAAGGGGCGGTAACCCTCGAACACCCTGGTGGACAGCGGTGGTCAGGGAAGCCGTCCGACTGAAGAAGGAGGCCTATCGGGGTATGATATCCCAGGGGACTCCAGAGGCAGTTGCAAGGTACCGACAGGCCCGAAGGGCGGCAGCCACAGCTGTGACGGAGGCTAAGCAGCGGGTGTGGGAGGAGTTCGGGGAATCCATGGAGAAGGACTTTCGGGCGGCACCAAAGTTGTTCTGGACGACCATACGGCACCTTAGGAGGGGAAAGCGGGGAACCATCCAAGCTGTATACAGCAAGGATGGGGCTCTGCTGACTTCAAGTGAGGAAGTCGTAGGGAGGTGGAAGGAACACTTTGAGGAACTCCTAAACCCAATGACATCAGACCCACCCTCCCTGACAGGAGCAGAGCCTGAGGATGATGGGGGATCGGCGTCAATCTCCCGGAAGGAAGTCACTGAGGTAGTTAAACAACTCCACAGTGGCAAAGCTCCGGGGGTTGATGAGATTCGTCCAGAAATGCTGAAGGCTCTGGGTGTTGAGGGGCTGTCTTGGTTGATACGTCTTTGCAACATCGCGTGGAAGTCTGGGACAGTACCGAGGGAGTGGCAGACTGGGGTGGTGGTCCCACTTTTCAAAAAGGGGGACCAGAGGTTGTGTGCCAATTACAGAGGTATCACATTACTCAGCCTCCCTGGGAAAGTTTATGCCAAGGTACTGGAAAGGAGGGTCCGGCCGATAGTCGAACCTCAGATTCAAGAGGAGCAATGTGGTTTCCGTCCTGGTCGTGGAACAACTGACCAACTCTTTACTCTGGCAGGGATCCTGGAGAGGGCCTGGGAGTATGCATATCCGGTCTACATGTGTTTTGTGGATTTGGAGAAGGCATATGACCGGGTCCCCCGGGAGTTTCTGTGGGAGGTGCTGCGGGAATATGGGGTGAGGGGGACCTTGTTGAGGGCCATCCAATCTCTGTACGCCCAAAGCGAGAGCTGTGTCCGTGTGCTCGGCAGTAAGTCGGATTATTTTCCAGTGGGGGTTGGTCTCAGACAGGGCTGCGCCTTGTCACCTATCCTGTTTGTGATTTTCATGGACAGGATCTCGAGGCGAAGTCGTGGCGGAGAGGGTATACGGTTCGGTGAGCTAAGGGTTGCGTCACTGCTTTTTGCGGATGATGTGGTCCTGATGGCACCATCGGTCCGGGACCTTCAGCTCTCACTGGATCGGTTCGCAGTCGAGTGTGCGTCGGCTGGGATGAAAATCAGCATCTCCAAATCTGAGGCCATGGTTCTCAGCAGGAAACCGGTGGATTGTGCAGTCCGGGTAGGGAATGAGGCTTTGCCCCAGGTGAAGGAGTTTAAGTATCTCGGGGTCTTGTTCACGAGTGAGGGGAGGGACGGAGCAGGAGATCAGCCGGAGAATCGGGAGCAGCAGGAGCGGTATTGCAGTCGCTGTACCGCACTGTGGTGACGAAAAGAGAGCTGAGCCAGAAGGCAAAGCTCTCGGTCTTTCCGAGCAATCCTTCGTTTCCTACTCTCACCTATGGTCATGAAGTGTGGGTCATGACCGAAAGAATAAGGTCGCGGGTACAAGCGGCCGAAATGAGTTTTCCTCAGAC
Source organism: Gymnoscopelus braueri (assembly GCF_963280865.1). NCBI lineage: Eukaryota > Metazoa > Chordata > Actinopteri > Myctophiformes > Myctophidae > Gymnoscopelus > Gymnoscopelus braueri. The sequence goes on from NC_137622.1 coordinate 37,790,606, forward strand.
GGTGGCTGGCATCTCCCTTAGAGATAGGGGTGAGAAGTTCGGTCACCCCGGGAGAGACTCGAGTAGAGTCGCTGCTCCTTCGCTTGGAAAGGAGCCAGCTTAGGTGGTTCGGGCATCTAGTACGGATGCCTCCCGAGCGTCTCCCTAGGGAGGTCCTCGCTGCACGTCCCACTGGGAGGAGACCCCGGGGCAGACCAAGGACCAGATGGGCGGATTACATCTCCACACTGGCCTGGGAACGCCTCGGGATCCCCCAGGAGGAAGTTTGCTAATGTTGCCTCAGGAGAGGAAGGTCTGGAGCTCTCTGCTGGAACTGTTGCCCCCAGCGACCCGACTCCGGATAAGCGGTTGAAGATGGATGGATGGATGGACAATGAGAGGAGAGCAAGGAAGGAGAGGAGAAGAATAAAATAATGAATGAAATGAAGGAAGAAGGCACAAACAGAAAAACCACGAGGAGGAGGAGGAGATAAAAACAGAGACAGAAGGACACAAACATACTCTTGAATGAACTCCTCTCACTGATTCACAGGAGTGAATAAAGAGGCCAGATGGGAGCCCTGATTACTAACAACGGCACAAAGGAGATTAAATACAAAACATCAATCATGTGTTGTGTCTCTCTAGCTGGGTTTTCGTCCAAATGTATCACACATTGTGACCACATTTTCAGAAAATCTGCAAAATGAAAAATTCTACAAGCACTGACTAGAGATCCCCCGAGAATAGGGTTCAAGTGGTTAGAACATGTGAAAATGTATCACTTTTGAATGCCTTATTATGGCAATCATCACTTTCACTTGACCAACAAGTCTTCCAAGGTTTTCCTGGTTTTCCTACCGAGGTGCATTATAGTGGACCTGGAACGCATCTGTGTCATTTTTTGATTTGAGCTAAAAAGCATTATTTTACACTTTGGCTATTCAAAAATAGCAGATATACAAGCTCATAGCGCAGCTGTAGATCTGCTATTTTTGAAAAATCGTGAACATTTTTGCTAATATTTGAATATATATATTTTACAGCAAACA
>NC_137622.1:37791836-37806836 GCF_963280865.1 Gymnoscopelus braueri
CGTCCGTCCGTCCGTCCCCCTCTCTCTCTCTCTCTCTCTCTCTCTCTCTCTCTCTCTCTCTCTCTCTCTCTCTCTCTCTCTCTCTCTCTCTCTCTCTCTCTCTCTCTCTCTCTCTCTCTCTCTCTCTCTCTCTCTCTCTCTCTCTCTCTCTCTCTCTCTCTCTCTCTCTCTCTCTCTCTCTCTCTCTCTCTCTCGCTGTTTGAGGTACGTGTTTGTCTCAGGGACATGCAGTACAGTACAATATGTGGGCAGATGACTGAATGTGAATAGAAGTAATTTTGTTTGCCAATCTTTTGCAAACACGAATCCCAAACCCTGTGGCTATGCTATGAATATTTCCTCTGCGTACTCTGACACACGCACACGCACACACACACACACACACACACACACACACACACACACACACACACATGCGCGTATGCGCATATGCGTCAAATTGCTTTAGGTGTAGCAATCTCAGCGCAGTCATCAGTTTTGTTGCGTTCTCAGAGTGCCGTTGCATATTTCCGCCTTATTTCCGCGACATATTATTTTTGAATTCCTTTATGTTATTTATATTATTTCAATAAAACGATACAAAAAACCATGCAGCCCAGCGAGTCTGTCTCAGCACTTTGGAACTATAAACCGCATGCAGCGCTCAGCGCGTACAATTTTGTCCCCATGTTAGGGGTGAGACCTACGGCGCGACTAGGCACGAATTTCGAATCCGATGCCGATTTTGGAGAGTCCTAGACCACCGATTACTGATTTTGACCGATATTTTCAGATCAATTTGAAAACTGTGTTTTTTTTGTAACATAATAAAGAATAAAATGATGCAATGTGTGTAATCATTTTGAATGTGAATTGAATCTTTAATATTGTTCTGTTTTACAGAGATTACAGAGCATTATCGCTATACCTCCTTCTTTTCTATTCTTAAAAAAAAAAATCAAATACCGCCTATGCAAAACATACATGGATGTACACACACACACACACACACACACACACACACACACACACACACACACACACACACACACACACACACACACACACACACACACACACACACACACACACACACACACACACACACACACACACACACACACACACACACACACACACACACACACACACACACACACAATGTCATGCCCTCTCTCTCACTCTATCGCTCTCTGGCGTATCTCTGTTGGATGCACGCACACACACACACACGCGCGCACACACACACGGCAGAACAGATCAGATCGGATCAGAGCAATGCATGATGGGAGATAAAATATTCAGAGCGAGTTTTAGCTGAAGAGGCATATTGTGCAGTTGACTTCACTTACACACACCCTGCTGCCAACACACATGACATAGACATGCATACACATGCACATGCACATGCACACGCACACGCACACACCATGACCTATACATTCACATACAGTACGTTTGATAAACACATACAGAAGCTTTCTGAAGTTAAAGGACTACAAATTAGGGATGGGACTATAATCGTTTTCTATATTGTTTTTTCTATTGCGATTAAAAACTACCACAATAATCATATCGCAGAGATTCATCGTGAAATTAGGACATGAGTTCTAGGACGTGACATGAGACTTTGTACCGCTTCTTTTCTGGTCTACACCAACACAAATCGGTAGAGCTTGTAGATTCTGCTACTTTTGGCTAATGTTCCCCCCAAGAATATGGATGTTGGGGTGCTACAAAAACGTGCATTTTAAGAGTTTTAATCTTATTTTGATTATCATAAAATATTGCACATGAATTAACGTATATAGTTAATCGGAATTATTTTGGCCGCAATTCATGTCGTCCCAGCCGTACTACTTAAACACACAGGTGTCGATACACGCACACACACAAACTCAGCAGAGCGTTAGCAGTGGTGTAAAGTAACTAAGTACATTTACTCAAGTACTGTACTCATTAAGTGCCAAAAATATTTCTGGCTATATCACCCCTGTGCCAAGGCCAAAAATACATTGTAAAAAAAAAGTGCTTTGGAGCCGAGATACAGCCTTTTCAGTAAGAAGTTAAACAAGAAGTGAATGGAGCAGCAAATCTTCAAATCATCATATCTTGGGTTCTGAACCTTTTTTTAAAAAAAAAAAAAAAAAAAAAGACGTCATTGGCACTCTGGGCTTATGAAAAACGTGACGTCTGCGACGTCATTGGCACTGAATGAGTTAACACATTGGGTGCCAAAACCGTATATATACGGTTTTGCGCATACTAACGTTGAGTGCCAAAACCGTATATATACGTTTTTTTTCCTTCACAGCAACAGGAAATATCACTCCTACAAGATTTAGACTCCAATCCACCTCCTGGTTAACTTATGACTTCAAAAACCTGTATCTCGGCCCTGTGCACTTTTTTTTTTTTACAATGTTAATTTAACTATTTTCAACTGGCTGCAACTATGGAATGGATTTCCGAATGTTTTAAATTTTTTCCCCCCAATTGTACGAGACCTGTATGTGTGTAATGAGGGGATCACCGTGAGGACGGTGATCACTGAAAATATTTTGTGACTACTTGAAAAAGGTTCAAAATGTTTAAAAAGTCCTGGCACTCAAAGTATAATATTTTAATAAACCTCTGGCACCCAATGTGTTAAGTACAATTTTGAGGTATTTTTACTTTACCGGAGTATTTCCAGTTTTCAGTACTTTTTGCTTTTTTTACTTTGATTATTATCGCACAATACACTAACCACTTCAGCCCTATACATTTCGGCCTTTTGAAAATAAAAGTACAATATCTGCCTCTGAGATGTAGTGGAGTAGAAGTAAAAGTATTGAAAATTGGAAATACTCCAGTAAAGTAAAAGTACTTCAACATTTTACTTAAGTACAGTACTTGAGTAAATGTACTTAGTTACTTTCCACCACTTAGCATTATTATCCCGCGGGGGGAAATCAGTCGCCCAGTGGCGGCACAGCAGTTAAGGTTACAGAGTTACAGGTAAAGAGTAAGAGAAATAAAAAGGTACTGTTGTGTACAGCAATACAAGGCAAAAGGAAAAAAAAGAAAAACTAAAAGCATCAACAAAAACGGAGGTAAAAACAAATAAAGTGTCCATTGTAGTCAGTGCTTCATAAGTGTCTCACCGTATCTCGTAATGAACAAATAATAACTGGCGAAAGGGTCTTTCTGTGTGGAGTTTGCATGCAGGGACGTCACAGGCTGTCAGAAGGTGGGGGGATGGACTTTCGGTGGACTATAGCCCTTATCTTATACTTTGGCTATTCAAAAATAGCAGACATACAAGCTAATAGCGCGGCACCGAGTGCCGCGCTATTAGCTTGTAGATCTGCTATTTTTGAAAAATCGTGAAAATTTGTACAAATCCTTGAATATCATTTTTTTCAAGCGAACATTTGAAACTGTCAAATGTAAACACTTTTTTTTTTCCTTCAAAAATTGGATTTTTTTTTGGGCGGATTTTGTTCGTTTTTTCCCGGTGTTTTGGTTACTTTATTTCGGTTTTAGGGTTAGGGTAAGGTTAATTAAATATTTTTTTTATAATTTCTTTTCAAAAAGTGGGGGGGTATGAAATCACGGATCTGTGAGAGTGAGGGTGTCGCGTCGTACGCACAGTGAATGGCCGCGACGCCCCCTGTTTGCATGTTTTCCCCGTGTCCCCTAGGGTAGGTACCCTCACAAAAAAAACATGCAGTAATCCTGGTCTCTATAGACCAATTATTTGTGTACCAACATTGAGACTGGACGCACTGCAGGTGATTGTTTCATGCAATGAATTCCCAACATATCGTTTCGGGGGTTTCGCTGGTTTCAGTTCATTCAACCTCCTCTTGTGTGTTGGCTAGTGAGGCGCGTCCTATAGCAAGACATGACAGAATGGGTTTCGTTTGGTGCCGGCCTGCGCGGCTGCGCATACCGGTTCTTATCAGTGTGACGTCGTCCGTTATGGGGTCTATACTGCCTCCCGCTGGTCAGCCGGGGCGCCTGATGGAGGGGAAAGGAACTGGGTTGGAATAACGTGTTCCTTCCACGCGCTACGTACGTCCTACCGGGGAACCTCCCCCCTGTCAGGTGATGAGAAGAAGCGGCCTGCTGCTCACTACTCATGCGTTGAAGGAAGCATGAGCTCAGTTCGGGACTCTCCCCAGGCTGCCAGAGGGAGAGTAGAGTAGTGCCCAGAATTACATGCTTAGCCATTGGCACTGGGTGGAAAAAAATTGGGGTAACAAAATAGTGGGATAAAAATACAGAAAAGGGGAAAAAAAGGACAAAGAACCACACCCTAGGAATGTCATAGAGGTCAGAGTGAAGCTGAAAAGGCCTTTTGTGATGATGAAGGCTGCAGATTCAAACGGACATTTTATTAACCCATTGAGGCCTGTGGTTCCGATTCTGCAAAATGTCTTCTAAATCCTAAACGGTTTTCTGAAAAACGTATGTTTCTATATCAGTGGTTTTCAAACTTTTTCATGTCAAGGACCCGCAAAATGATATGAATTTGGCCGCCGACCCCCCTCTCAAAATATTTTGTTCCAGGGACCCCCCCAGAAGCAAAGACTTGAGTTAAAGTGTTTTTAAAAGAATATATATTTTCAACGATTTTCATACAATTTCACGATTTTTCAAAAATAGCAGATCTACAAGCTCGTAGCGCTATGAGCTTGTATATCTGCTATTTTTGAATAGCCAAAGTGTAAAATAATGCTTTTTAACTCAAATCAAGACGTGACACAGATGCGTTCCAAGTCTTAACTCTTTGACTGCCAGAGTATTTTCATAAAGTACTCCCCCAGTGCCAGCAATTTTCGTGTTTTTTTATTTTTTTATTTTTTCTCATGAAAATAATTTAAGGACACATAATTTAAAGACCCAGCACAAATCCGCCACTAGAGAGCAGCACATGACAGCTTGATCATGTCGTTGGGTCTCTCTCACCCTTCTTGATAGATTAGACAAGGAAAAACATGAAAACGGATGTGACGTCGTCCCAGATTGTTTTGATCGGCGAAAATTACGATGTGATACACGACGGCGATGACTGATCGTCACCCAGACCATAGATTATAGAAGAGAACCTGTCCGTTTGTCCGTTATACCGTGTGAAAACCCGTTTATTTACCTATTTTGGACGAAAATGACTGGGGAAAAAAATCTAAAACCGGAAACGGAATCCAGGTCATGGAACCGGATGCAGATGTCCGTGAAGTAAGTGGAACTCGAGAATAACATTGAATATTAAGCAGCATAGCGCAATCAGAGATTAAACAATGAACGCGCGTCAAGCGCGTCGAACGCGTCGACGGCCAACTGGACAAAGTAGCACTTGACGCGTTATCGCATCGTCCGCAGTCAAAGAGTTAATGAGTTAAATAAAATATTGGCTAAAACCAATATATTATTTAAATATCGGTTCGATACCAGTATTGCACTTTAAGGCCAACATCTGCTGACACCGATATGATGACCGAATAATCGCGCATCCCTGTAGTTAATACTTTTCACTGGTTCAGCATTTATAAAATCCAAGAGACTCAAATAACCAATTTCACCTTCACTCACTGAGCTTGTAGATTGGCTATTTTTGCTACTTTTGTGTGACACTACTGTGTAATATGACAAAGTATAGCCCATGAATTTACGGAAAAACATAAAAAAGTTGACATGTGGAGGATGAATACATGGTTTATGCCTGATATCAACGATATACGCATTGAAATACACCCCGCTTGTGCCCACGCAATCACACACACACACACACACACACACACACACACACACACACACACACACACACACACACACACACACACACACACACACACACACACACACACACACACACACACACACACACACACACACACACACACACACACACACACACAGTCCTCTTCACCTGCCACTAATGCACTGCTATGATCAGATCAGGGCAAAGAGGATGACACTTGGGTGCGTGCATGTGTGTGTGCGTGTGTGTGTGTGTGTGTGTGTGTGTGTGTGTGTGTGTGTGTGTGTGTGTGTGTGTGTGTGTGTGTGTGTGTGTGTGTGTGTGCACACTGCACCCACATGTCTATGCTATCTCTGCATATTTCATACTCCACTCCATCTACGGTATATACCTGTGTAAGCATTTTAAGAGCTAAAATGTGTGCATGCGTGCATTTTTTTTGGGGGGGGGGGTATACCATACTGTATATGCGTGACTAATGTATACTCTTTAACTTTTTAGAGAGTAAAGGAGATCAGTCATCACTATCCTTACATAAGCATTATCTATCTATCTACAGTATCTATCTATCAGTGGTGGGAAAAGTACTCAAATGCTTTACTCAAGTAAAAGTACCAATACTGCAATAAAGAAATAATCTGTTACAAGTGAAAGTCCAGAATTCATAATTTACTTGAGTAAAAGTACAAAGGTATTGGCATCAAAATGTACTTAAAGTACCAAAAGTAAAAGTACTAAAATGTTTGAAAATAGCAGATCTACAAGCTCACAACGCATTACAACGCGTTGCGACTCCCAATTATTTAATTATTATTTTCTTAATATTAATAATAATACTTAATTTTTTAAAGGAAGGGTTTTGGATATACAAGGTTTCCACACGACAGAGATGACATGATACTGTATGCTGTACATGAAGAGGGGTTTAGCCAAAGAGCTGACAGGCCCACAGGAACTACACTCTACAGGGAGGAGAGGAGAGGAGGGCACCGAGGGCTGTGCTGTCCTTTTGTACTTTTACTTTTGGTACTTTAAGTACATTTTGATACCAATACTTTTGTACTTTTACTCAGGGAAATTTTTAATTCCGGACTTTTACTTGTAACAGAGTACTTCTACATTGCGGTATTGATACTTTTACTTAAGTAAAACATTGAGTACTTTTTCCACCACTGCCGACCACCCACTAGGACATTGTAATGTATGGATATCTATGATGTATGGGGGGGGGGGGGGTAGTTGTGCCCCAGTGTCTGGCTCTGTGGAAGTTTACTCAAGTGTGGAGAAGAGAGTGAAAGGCGCCACACTGCACACTGCACACACACACACACACACACACACACACACACACACACACACACACACACACACACACACACACACACACCTTGTATCTCCACATTTAATTTTAATGTTTTTTTTTTCACATAAATGAACACGCTACTTCTTCATACAAGAGTGTCACCGAAAAGTTGTGAAAATAGCAGATCTACAAGCTCAAACAGCATCACTATATCGACTACTTTAATTATTTAATTATTATTTCCTCAATAATATATATATTTTTTTTAAAGGAAGAGTTTTGGATATACAAGGTTTCCACACGACAGAGATGACATGATATGCTGTACATGAAGAGGGGTTTAGCCAAAGAGCTGACAGGCCCACAGGAACTACACTCTACAGGGAGGAGAGGAGAGGAGGGCACAGAGGGCTGAGCTGTCTGCTATGGGGAGAGGAGAGGAGAGGAGAGGAGAGGAGAGGAGAGGAGAGGAGAGGAGAGGAGAGGAGAGGAGAGGAGGGCACAGAGGGCTGAGCTGTCTGCTATGGGGAGAGGAGAGGAGAGGAGAGGAGAGGAGAGGAGAGGAGAGGAGAGGAGAGGAGAGGAGAGGAGAGGAGAGGAGGGCACCGAGGGCTGAGCTGTCTGCTATGGGGAGAGGAGAGGAGAGGAGAGGAGAGGAGAGGAGAGGAGAGGAGAGGAGAGGAGAGGAGAGGAGAGGAGGGCACAGAGGGCTGTCTGCTATGGGGAGAGGAGAGGAGAGGAGAGGAGAGGAGAGGAGAGGAGAGGAGAGGAGAGGAGAGGAGAGGAGAGGAGAGGAGAGGAGAGGAGAGGAGGGCTGAGCTGTCTGCTATGGGGAGAGGAGAGGAGAGGAGAGGAGAGGAGAGGAGAGGAGAGGAGAGGAGAGGAGAGGAGAGGAGAGGAGAGGAGAGGAGAGGAGAGCACAGAGGGCTGAGCTGTCTGCTCAGAGAGGAGAGGAGAGGAGAGGAGAGGAGAGGAGAGGAGAGGAGAGGAGAGGAGAGGAGAGGAGAGGAGAGGAGAGGAGAGGAGAGGAGAGGAGAGGAGAGGAGAGGAGAGCACCGAGGGCTGAGCTGTCTGCTATGGGGAGAGGAGAGGAGAGGAGAGGAGAGGAGAGGAGAGGAGAGGAGAGGAGAGGAGAGGAGAGGAGAGGAGAGGAGAGGAGAGGAGAGGAGAGCACAGAGGGCTGAGCTGTCTGCTCAGAGAGGAGAGGAGAGGAGAGGAGAGGAGAGGAGAGGAGAGGAGAGGAGAGGAGAGGAGAGGAGAGCACCGAGGGCTGAGCTGTCTGCTATGGGGAGAGGAGAGGAGAGGAGAGGAGAGGAGAGGAGAGGAGAGGAGAGGAGAGGAGAGGAGAGGAGAGGAGAGGAGAGGAGAGGAGAGGAGGGCACCGAGGGCTGAGCTGTCTGCTATGGGGAGAGGAGAGGAGAGGAGAGGAGAGGAGAGGAGAGGAGAGGAGAGGAGAGGAGAGGAGAGGAGAGGAGAGGAGAGGAGAGGAGAGGACCGAGGGCTGAGCTGTCTGCTATGAGAGGAGAGGAGAGGAGAGGAGAGGAGAGGAGAGGAGAGGAGAGGAGAGGAGAGGAGAGGAGAGGAGAGGGGAGGGGAGGTTAAAGACAACCTGACTGATGATGAATTTTAACTTTTCTGTGTGTGTTTGATCTCCCCTGCCTCTCTTCCATCACAAAAAAATACCCCAGTTTGAGCACTCAGGCTTTCACAGCATATCTGAGGTTTTATGTATTGCTCTCAAAACAGGTATTGGCATCAAAATGTACTTAAAGTACCAAAAGTAAAAGTACTAAAATGTTTGAAAATAGCAGATCTACAAGCTCACAACGCATTACAACGCGTTGCGACTCCCAATTATTTAATTATTATTTTCTTAATATTAATAATAATACTTAATTTTTTAAAGGAAGGGTTTTGGATATACAAGGTTTCCACACGACAGAGATGACATGATACTGTATGCTGTACATGAAGAGGGGTTTAGCCAAAGAGCTGACAGGCCCACAGGAACTACACTCTACAGGGAGGAGAGGAGAGGAGGGCACCGAGGGCTGTGCTGTCCTTTTGTACTTTACTTTTGGTACTTTAAGTACATTTTGATACCAATACTTTTGTACTTTTACTCAGGGAAATTTTTAATTCCGGACTTTTACTTGTAACAGAGTACTTCTACATTGCGGTATTGATACTTTTACTTAAGTAAAACATTGAGTACTTTTTCCACCACTGCCGACCACCCACTAGGACATTGTAATGTATGGATATCTATGATGTATGGGGGGGGGGGGGGGGTAGTTGTGCCCCAGTGTCTGGCTCTGTGGAAGTTTACTCAAGTGTGGAGAAGAGAGTGAAAGGCGCCACACTGCACACTGCACACACACACACACACACACACACACACACACACACACACACACACACACACACACACACACACACACACACACACACACACACACACACACACCTTGTATCTCCACATTTAATTTTAATGTTTTTTTTTCACATAAATGAACACGCTACTTCTTCATACAAGAGTGTCACCGAAAAGTTGTGAAAATAGCAGATCTACAAGCTCAAACAGCATCACTATATCGACTACTTTAATTATTTAATTATTATTTCCTCAATAATATATATATTTTTTTTAAAGGAAGAGTTTTGGATATACAAGGTTTCCACACGACAGAGATGACATGATATGCTGTACATGAAGAGGGGTTTAGCCAAAGAGCTGACAGGCCCACAGGAACTACACTCTACAGGGAGGAGAGGAGAGGAGGGCACAGAGGGCTGAGCTGTCTGCTATGGGGAGAGGAGAGGAGAGGAGAGGAGAGGAGAGGAGAGGAGAGGAGAGGAGAGGAGAGGAGGGCACAGAGGGCTGAGCTGTCTGCTATGGGGAGAGGAGAGGAGAGGAGAGGAGAGGAGAGGAGAGGAGAGGAGAGGAGAGGAGAGGAGAGGAGAGGAGAGGAGAGGAGAGGAGAGGAGAGGAGAGGAGAGGAGAGGAGGGCACCGAGGGCTGAGCTGTCTGCTATGGGGAGAGGAGAGGAGAGGAGAGGAGAGGAGAGGAGAGGAGAGGAGAGGAGAGGAGAGGAGAGGAGAGGAGAGGAGAGGAGAGGAGAGGAGAGGAGAGGAGAGGAGGGCACAGAGGGCTGTCTGCTATGGGGAGAGGAGAGGAGAGGAGAGGAGAGGAGAGGAGAGGAGAGGAGAGGAGAGGAGAGGAGAGGAGAGCTGTCTGCTATGGGGAGAGGAGAGGAGAGGAGAGGAGAGGAGAGGAGAGGAGAGGAGAGGAGAGGAGAGGAGAGGAGAGGAGAGGAGAGGAGAGGAGAGGAGAGGAGAGGAGAGCACAGAGGGCTGAGCTGTCTGCTATGGGGAGAGGAGAGGAGAGGAGAGGAGAGGAGAGGAGAGGAGAGGAGAGGAGAGGAGAGGAGAGGAGAGGAGAGGAGAGGAGAGGAGAGGAGAGCACCGAGGGCTGAGCTGTCTGCTATGGGGAGAGGAGAGGAGAGGAGAGGAGAGGAGAGGAGAGGAGAGGAGAGGAGAGGAGAGGAGAGGAGAGGAGAGGAGAGGAGAGGAGAGGAGAGGAGAGGAGAGGAGAGGAGAGGAGAGGAGAGGAGGGCACCGAGGGCTGAGCTGTCTGCTATGGGGAGAGGAGAGGAGAGGAGAGGAGAGGAGAGGAGAGGAGAGGAGAGGAGAGGAGAGGAGAGGAGAGGAGAGGAGAGGAGAGGAGAGGAGAGGAGAGGAGAGGAGAGGAGAGGACCGAGGGCTGAGCTGTCTGCTATGAGAGGAGAGGAGAGGAGAGGAGAGGAGAGGAGAGGAGAGGAGAGGAGAGGAGAGGAGAGGAGAGGAGAGGGGAGGTTAAAGACAACCTGACTGATGATGAATTTTAACTTTTCTGTGTGTGTTTGATCTCCCCTGCCTCTCTTCCATCACAAAAAAAAACCCCAGTTTGAGCACTCAGGCTTTCACAGCATATCTGAGGTTTTATGTATTGCTCTCAAAACAGGCCAAACTGATTTGCCCCCGCACATGACGTCAAAAGCGATGCAATCCCTCCCATTTTTCAGTTCCAACATAAAAAATACATTACTTTTTTTTAATGCATGGTGTAGATCCTTTAACAATTGGTAATTTCAGGCCATATCATACTTCTCATACTGTACTAATGATCCAGCATCTGTTTTCATAAGCAAGCTCTGGAAATCATGTTTTAGACATGAATCTAGAATAATTAATAAGGTGCTTTGAATAATACTTTATCATGCAGGAGAGAGAGAGAGAGAGAGAGAGAGAGAGAGAGAGAGAGAGAGAGAGAGAGAGAGAGAGAGAGAGAGAGAGAAAACGATTGTGTGTGTGTGTGTGTGTGTGTGTGTGTGTGTGTGTGTGTGTGTGTGTGTGTGTGTGTGTGTGTGTGTGTGTGTGTGTGTGTGTGTGTGTGTGTGTGTGTGTGTGTGTGTGTGTGTGTGCGCACACACATTCAGACTTGCTGAGTCAGCAGTGAAAGGGGCAGCTTTATAGACCTGTCACTGGAAAACCCAGTAACACACACACACACGCACACACGCACACACACGCACAAGACGTGCGCACATGAAGACACACACGAGATGTCTCCTTCCTAAGCTACAGCAGTAAAATGTTCAGTCTCTCCGTCTCAGTCTGTCTGTCTGTCTGTGTCTCTCTCTCTCTATCTCTCTCTCTCTGTATCTCATATTTGTCATAAAGTCAGGCTCCCTAAGGGTTTAGTAGTCCAATCAAAATATCTTGAGCTATTAAAGTAGCCTACTGTACACTGTTGGATACTCAAAGTACTCATAGAATACATACATAATTAAATTAGCTGCTGCTGGGTACACATAAAGTACACTATTTTTAAGTAACTATAAATATAGCTAGATACACCATTACGTCAGCAGGGATTTCAGTGTGACTGTAAAAAGGAACAGGACGGTGTAGTGATGATGACAGGAAGCGTTTGCTACATTTTTAAAGTGCTCTGCGCCTTCAGAGCCGTGAGTCAGATTAGTGGCATCACTCAGTGACATCCTTTTCTCAGACTCTCCATCAGCCCGCTCTAGAGACACGCAACACTTGAAAAAAAAGAACTTTCACTCGCCGTTGTACTCGCACACCATGAGTAAACAGATATTGAGCAGGGTATAACGTTTCGGGCCCATGCCCTTCTTTCGGACTGAAGGGCATGGGCCCCAAACGTTACGCTGCTTAAATAAAAGATTCATCTACGGGAGCATCTACTTTGTCGTCTTCGCCAGGCCGAAAGGCATGGCGAGAGTATGTTTTACCCCCTGTCCGTCCGTCCATGTGTCCGTCTGTCTGCGAGCAGCTAATCTCCGGCACCGTTGGCCTGGTCACTCCGAAAGTGTGCACAAACACTCCCTGGATGCCAATTCAGAACCTCTGCCCCAAATCTTTCACATGGGCCTGTTATAGCGCCACCAGGAGGCCGATTTGTGCAAAAACCCATTTACTTACTGTAAGTACAGTACTTGAGCACATGTACTTAGTTACTTTACACCACTGGATAGCACATTCATGAGGTTGGGACGGACAGACACAGACAGACAGACAGACAGACAGACAGACAGACAGACAGACAGACAGACAGACAGACAGACAGACAGACAACTCAGAAACATAATGCCTCCAGCCACGGCCAGTCAGACATGGAGCACATAATGCTGATATGCATATTACTACAACTTCCACCAGGACAATGCCAATTGGCACTGTGTACAAGTGCTATATGTCTTGTGGAACAGAATAATATACTCATATGCCATTATAAACCACTAAGATTTACTTGCAAAGCGATTATTCATTCGTTCGTGTGGAAATGGGAAGTAGGGGGAATTCCTCAGTACTTCAGCAAAAATGTACTCAAGTACAGTATACTCAAGTAAATGTACTTTGTTACTGTCATAGGTGGCGGGTAATGAAGGCTAGGGTAGGCTAAGCCTTCCCAAATGTTATGCTGGGAAATTCTGGGAGTTGTGCAAATTATATATAACATATGTGCAGCATTATTAAAAAAATGTTTTGATAATAAATCGGTAAAATCAGGCAAAAATATGAATTAAATAACCTAACCCTAACCCTAAAACCGAAATAAAGTAACCAAAAAACAAAAAGAAACTAACACAATCCGCCCAGAAACCGCATATTTTTTGCGCACGGATTTCGGTGCCGACCCCCAGTCTTCCCAATTGTCAAGCTCACCCGCCGCCTATGGTTACTGTCCAACACTGCAAACCACTGATATGTTGCACCTCAACGTTTTAAGCCAGGTGCTCCATGCCACCTCAGCAGCATTCAAGTTGCATAACGACACAAAAAAGTAAATCATACGTTTCCAGTTATTATGTTCATCACAAAATGATAACATCTAGGATTGAGTCGGCATGGTCCGCATCTTGTGATAAAACAAAATGTCCAGTTTCAACCGGTGTTGATTTCATCGACTAAAACTATGACGAAAAATGTTCGTCGACTACCTTTTTTCACTGACGAAAACTAAATAAAAACGTAATAAAAACTAAGCTATGATGACTAAAACTAAATATATTGGCAATTTCGTCAACAAATAAAAACTTGACTAAAATGTTAGTGAGGGACTATAGTGGTGAAGACATCCAGTAGAACTAAAAGACAAGTCATTTTATGTTTGGTTGGGCTCGGGTGTTGGCTCTGAAAATAGCAGATCTACAAGCTCACAAAGTGTCGCGCTGCGACGCGTTGTGAGCTTGTAGATCGGCTATTTTCAGCATGCAACCAACTGTAAAATCAGGCATCACGACGCCATCAAGGCACCGCCAAAATACATTCTAGTCGACTAAATCAACTGTAGATTTAGTCGACTATAATCTTATGATATTTAGTTGACTAAAAATAAAATAGACTAAATATCATTTCAGATTACTAAAATATGACTACAACTAAATGGAATTTGATTCAAAAGACTATGACTAAATCTGAATGAACACTAGTTTCAACATGCAGTGAAAACATTGTAGACATTAAACATACAGCTGAAAGCAAGGCCGTTGTTTGACACAAACACACACAAAATGTTGTTCCACAGAAAGATAATCTGAGATCATACAATGTGTTACCACTTGTTTACGTCATGTTTAACCACATGTACATACTGTATCTGTTGGTTTTATGCTATGATTGTGTGTATTTTTCAGTTAGATCCCCCCCCCCCTTTCTGGAAAACAACACAAACAATGGAGCTTAACGCACTTAACACATTTCACCCACTTCTGTACACCAGAAAACCACTGATGAGACAAAACAGTTGATTCTTCTTATTTCCATTCAAATTACCAATAAAAGCCAGCTGCCAACCATCCAAATCCCAGATTAATATTTTATAATATTAGAATTTCTTAATATAAATTACACAAACTGGAAAAAGAGGAAGCCGGTCAACAGCCAGTGGAAGATATCATCATCATCATCATCATCATGAGAATCTACGATATAGTAGCATTTTGTAGGATATTTGATCTTTTCATGAAGTGGAAGCTCTGTTTCTGGGTTGTGGTGTGCGTGCGTGCGTGCGTGCGTGCGTGCGTGCGTGCGTGCGTGCGTGCGTGCGTGCGTGCGTGCGTGCGTGCGTGCGTGCGTGCGTGCGTGCGTGCGTGCGTGCGTGCGTGCGTGTGTCTGTGTGTGTCTGTGTGTGTGTGGGTGTGTGTGTGTGCGTGCGTGCGTGCGTGCGTGCGTGCGTGCGTGCGTGCGTGCGTGCGTGCGTGCGTGCGTGCGTGCGTGCGTGCGTGCGTGCGTGCGTGCGTGCGTGCGTGCGTGCGTGCGTGCGTGCGTGCGTGCGTGCGTGCGTGCGTGCGTGCGTGCGTGCGTGCACTGAAGGTACTAATTATTAGGCAATCGTCCAAATTGAGCATATTGCAGATCAGAGACTGATGGTGTGTGTGTGTGTGTGTGTGTGTGTGTG
>NC_137622.1:37811836-37881836 GCF_963280865.1 Gymnoscopelus braueri
TCAAGGGTTTAAAGAAAAAATACCATGACATTTCTTTTCCAACTTCTGCCATTAAATTTGGCAATTATTTGGGGGGCCGCCCTTACAATAGCCCACAGGTTGAGAACACTGCATTAGAAGGACGGGGTGCAGAGACAGAAGGCCACGTTATCCTCCTCCGTCCGTCCGTCTCCTGCATGCGTCATCCGATAAGAACTGAAATGTCACCAGATAATCTAAATTATATACAGAAGAAAGTTCTATGAAATACTCCAGGTCCAATTATCGATCGCCAAGACAGGGAGGGCGAGAGAAAAGAGCATTTCTGCCTCACAAGGGGGAATGAAAGAAAGATGAGGCCCCACAAAACCCAGCTCACATGAAGCCAGGTTTTGTCTCCAATACAACCGAGAGACAAGAGACAGAGAGACAGAGAGACAGAGAAACAGAGAGACAGAGAGACAGAGAAACAGAGAGACAGAGACACAGAGAGACACAGATACAGAAAGACAGAGACACAGAGAGACAGAGAGACAGAGACACAGAGAGACAGAGAGACAGAGACACAGAGAGACAGAGACACAGAGAGACAGAGAGACAGAGAGACAGAGACACAGAGAGACAGAGACACAGACACAAAGACACAGAGAGACAAAGAGATAGAGACACAAAGACACAGAGAGACAGAGACACAATGAGACAGAGACACAGAGAGACAGAGACACAGAGAGACAATGACACAGACAGAGACACAAAGACACAGAGACACAGAGAGACAAAGTGACAGAGAGACAGAGACAAAAGGACACAGAGAGACAGAGACACAGAGAGACAGAGAAACAAAGAGAGATGGGGGAGACGGAGACACACAGGGACACAGGGCGACAGGGAGACAGGGAGACAGAGAGACAGAGAGAGATGGGGGGAGACGGAGAGAGAGACACAGGGAGACAGGGAGACAGAGAGGCAGAGAGGCAGAGAGACAGAGAGACAGAGACACAGACAGAGAGAGAGAGAGAGAGAGAGAGAGAGAGAGACAGAAACACAGGGAGACAGAGACACAGAGACACAAAGACACAAGGACACAAATAAATAGAGAGACAGACAGAGAGACAAGGATTTGCTCCCTTCCTCCTCCAAGCCAAGGAGAGCCCAGAGGTGTAGAATAGGCTACTTAATGTAATACAACTTGTGAAATTCAACGAGGTGATATTACTGACACACTATACTGTGTGAGTAGAATCTACTTGGTGTTCTTTTATTTTTTAAATGTCTGGACGTCTTCTTGGTTTACTAATAGACATACAACGTCAAGACCATTGCATATCCATGTGAGAGGTGATATGTGGATCCCCTTCCCCCTACTGTACGTACAAGGCTAAAACACGAGCACATGTTTTTCTGTGAATACAAAATCAACACAATTCCATTTCTGGCTCAGATGAATAGCTGCAGTGAACACTGAGGTCTGGGTGAGTGAGAACCATTACCTCAGCATAATTGCGGTAATGTAATTATAATTATGAATTGCCCTGAAAGAGAGTTGAGAAACCATTCTTCACAACATGGAAATGGATATTTTCCTGACCTTGATTACAATTGGCTGAGTCCTGTTGTAAAATACTCTATTCACACGTGAGGCTGTGGTTTAGGGTCGGATGCCTTCCGCTCGGTGCTATTAATAATAATAATAATAATAATAGTGCTTATTGTCCCCTCAGGGATATTCATCTTCTGTTCCAACAGAAACAAATATACAACCATAATAGCACACAAAAACATAACACCAAGACAATAACTACAGTAACTACATTTACTTAAGTGCTGTACTTAAGTACAATTTTGAGGTATTTTTTACTTCCCTTGAGTATTTCCAATTCTCAAGGGAAAAGTACTCACATTTTTTACTTAAGTAAAAGTATCAATACTGCAATGTAGAAATACTCTGTTATAAGTAAAAGTCCGGAATTTAAAAAAATCCTTGAGTGCTACAAAAGTATCTGTATCAAAATGTCCTTGAAATACCAAAAGTAGAAAGTACTCATTATGCAGAATGTGCCATTTCACAAGTTTTCAAATCTTTTGAAAATGCGTCGCATCGCGAAGCATTGTGAGCTTGTAGATCGGCTATTTTCAAATGGCCGAAATGTATATAGGGCGTTAATAAGTGGTTAATGTATGTTTTCTAAAATCTACAAAGTAACTAAAGTTTTCAAATAATTGTAGTGGAGTAAAAGTAAAATATTTGCCTCTGAGAGGTAGTGGGGTAGAAGTAAAAGTACAGAAAATTGGAAAGTAAAAATACCTCAAAATTGTACTTAGTACTTGAGTAAATGCACTTAGTGACGTTACACCACTGGAAAATATCCATAAAATAAGTTAATTTGAGGTTAAATGTGAACACTAGGGGGCGGCAATCGCCATCCCCTGAGATACCAAAGGACGGCCCTGCGTAGCATATTGCTTTACTTTACTAGCTGTCAGACCTAATATGTCATGTTGTCTGGGGACGAGAGAGAGAGAGAGAGAGAGAGAGAGAGAGAGAGAGATTTGTTTGTAGCATGTGTGTGCATATCAAACACTATATACGACAGAGCATTACACAGAGGACAAGCAGGACACATAGAACATTCACATGACTAAAATATGAGAGGAATACTGTATGAATGTCACTGTGTGGCTGTAACCTTTATTTGAAGTCCAGAATGAATAGCAACGCAAAGCTAGAAGCCTACTTTAAAATGACACTTATTAACTCAATGTGTTACGGCTGCTCGGGACGGAGCAAGGATGCACGTGCGTGCGGACACACGCACGCACGCGCAGACACACACACACACACACAAAGATTGTAGCTCTTTACAACGACACTATTTGCGACAGCCACTGGCAAACGTGTGCATGTGCAAATTCGTACTCATAGACATGCACATTTTCCTGCACGTATTCACACACGCACGCACACACATACATACGGACACATCTACACGTGCACGCGCGCGTGCGCACACACACTGTAAGGACTTATTCTCAAATGTCAAGTTGCACAGTGAGAATTACTGCCTCCTTCAGTAGTAAAGTAACACATTTACTGTGTGTGCGTGTGCCTGTGTGTGCGCGTGTGTGTGTGTGTGTGTGTGTGTGTGTGTGTGTGTGTGTGTGTGTGTGTGTGTGTGTGTGCATTTGTGGTGTAATTAGGCAGTAAATCTCCTCGCTGTGTCAATTAGATATGTTAACAGCTGTTATTTATTAACAATCTGCTATCTGCACTATCTGCCTGTACAAACAAAATAAAGTGTGTTCAATTAAATACCCAGCGCACAAGTGTGTGTGTGTGTGTGTGTGTGTGTGTGTGTGTGTGTGTGTGTGTGTACTTGAGTGAGGACATTCATATTGTGTAGCGTGTGCCTGTCTCCCACTACAAAGGCTATTACAGCAGAGCCGTTTGTGGCAAAAGCAGGATGTCAGGACGATGAACTGACCCAGGAAACTCAATAAAGCTGTTTTACTGACCACACAGAGGATGTGATTAGAGAGAAGGAAGCTCTTTCCACAATACAATAATGTTCTGACCACGTGTGGAGTGTTGCATGTTCTCCCCGTGTCCGCTAGGGTATAGGTACCCTCAAAAAAACATGCAGTAATCCTGGTCTCTATACTGCCTCCCCCTGGTCAGCCGGGGCGCCTGATGGAGGGGAAAGGAACTGGTTGGAATAACATGTTCCTTCCACGCGCTACGTCTAACCAGGGAAACTCCCCCCCCTGTCAGGTGATAAGAAGCGGCTTGCTAGCTCTACTGCATTGAAGGAGGCATGGGCTCGGCTCTAGGCTCTCCCTAGGCTGGCAGAGGGAGTGTAGCGCCCAGGATTATACAATTGGCACTGGGTGAAAAAAAACTGGGTTACAAAAAGATACTGACCATGTAGAGTAGTGCTCTACATGTGTACTTAAGACCAGGAAGGAAACGCATCTTTGGCTATCAAAAAATAGCAGATATACAAGCTCATGCCGGCCAAATACAACATTTTGGGAGGTCCTTGACATGAAAAAGTTTGAGCACCACTGATATTATAGCAACGTACGTATTTTTTAGGACACATTGTAGACATTGGTAGATCAGAAGCAAAGATTTGAGTTACAAATGTTCGCTCTAAAAAGATTTGCAAACATTTAGCTTGTAGATCGGCTATATTCGAATAGCCTAGGTATACAATAGGGCTAAAGTGGTTAATGTATGTTTTATAATGTAATAGTTTATATCTGCAAAGTACCTAGTAACTACATTTTTCAAATAATTGTAGTGGAGTAAAAGTACAATATTTGCCTCTGAGATGTAGTGGAGTAGAAGTAAAAGTATAGACAATTGGAAATACTCCAGTATAGTACTTCTACTTGAGTTAATGTACTTAGTTACTTTACACCACTGCATGTACTGTAACACAATATTTATTTGCATCTGTGACGTTGTAATGAGATTCGAATGTGTGTTACTGTTCTTCATTATGTATGTGTGTTATAATGCTGTTATCAGGGCGTCCTTGAAAAAGAGAGCTTGCTCTCAAAGGGCTTCCCTTAATAAATGAAGGAAAAAATAAAGAAAAAGAGAGAGCTTGAGATTGGTCGGTCAAGGTTTTGTTTTGTTTACATTGTTCTATTTTAAATGCTCAAGTCAAACCTCACAAAAAGATGCAAACCAATAATATATGTACATTGAATGACCACCATGCACAACCCAACAAGAACAACAACACAACCAAACGACCTTGACAAAACACCACAATGATATTTAAACTTTCACAAAAACTCCCGAAAAGCCCAAAGTCAACAAAATAAAACAAAGAAATCCATCTAAAAAAATTGTTTTTGTCGGAACCCAAATCTGAACCCGGTTTCCTGCACAAGTGCTGACATTTTTCAACATTGAGCTAATAGAGCCTGCTTGCTCAGAGGATAACTTGACCTTCAGGTCAAATAACACTGTATGTTGTTTTTATCCAGAGCCACCTAGACTAGAGTATGACAAGTGCATTTTGTTGCTGTCGGGCAGAAACCTCATCATCTCTTGACGTTTGTGTTTTTTTTTGTAAATTAATGCTTTTATCAAGTAGGCCTACTTGATCATTCTACAGTGTCACACAAAAGCTCTAGCAGATAGCAGATCTACAAAGCTCGAAATGCGGCGCAAAGCGACGCGTTTTGAGCTTGTAGATCTGCTACTTTTGCTACCTCTGAATTTGAATCCTGAAAAGTAACAGCTTTGGACACACAGTATCAGGTTTCCATCCAAAAGAGACGATTTGTAGAGTAGTGGTTCTCAAGCTTTGTTCGTGTCAATGACCCCCAAAATAATATTTTGGCCAAATATTAGCCGATCTAAAAGCCATTGAGCTTTTTCGATCAGCTATTTTCAAATAAAATCTGTAGATTTAAAGTGTTTAAACAAAATGTTGTATGTGAACTCGTTTGGGACCCCATGGAACCACGTACCTCAAGGTACATTTCTGCTCGCCTTATCAGTGGAATTAGTAATACTGTAATGTGTGTGTGCATTGTTAACATTTGGGCCAGCGCTAGTTCATTATAGCGCATCACTTCTTTTCCTAAGGTGTATTCTAGTACTCGTTATTAAATGCTTCCTGTAATGTATTCACATTGCGTGTGTGCGTGTGCGTGTGCGTGTGCGTGTGTGTGTGTGTGTGTGTGTGTGTCTGTGAATGTGAGAGAGAGAGAGAGAGAGAGAGAGAGAGAGAGAGAGAGAGAGAGAGAGAGAGAGAGTAGAGAGAGAGAGAGAGAGAGAGAGAGAGTAGAGATTGAGAGAGAGAGAGATGGGTAGGGAAAGCTATTTTGTCTACAGTGACTATAATTAATAAGAGTCTCATTTATCACATTCTCATTTCATCTAATGACCCACTGCATGGTCGCAGACAATGGGCAGGGAGGTGAGTCAGTGTGTGTGTGTGTGTGTGTGTGTGTGTGTGTGTGTGTGTGTGTGTGTGTGTGTGTGTGTGTGTGTGTGTGTGTGTGTGTGTGTGTGTGTGTGTGTGTGTGTGTGTGTGCGTGCGTGCGTGTGTGTGTGTGCAGGTAGTAAAAGGGACAGGCAGTTATCAAATCAACAATCAGCTTCAGTGATTCAGTCTAATGACCGGTAAAACTCACAACTCCGCCTCCTCCTCTCTCATCTCAGTGTGGAAAAAAACGTATTATATTATTATAATCATAATTATTTATCACTTGACTCTTAACACTACGTTTAAAATGAAGCACGTTTTAGCCGAAGTGACCGTTTTTTGTGATTAAAACTAGAACTCTTGCACTTTATTTGCATTAAGGTGATATCGTTCAACAAAACGAGGGAAAATACTGCACATCACTAGGAATCAAAGACAGAAAGCAGAGAGAGAGAAAGACGGAGAGAAGGGATTTTTGTGATCATTATTATACCCTATATGGTGGACTCATTCTATTCTTCTGCCTACATATATGTCATGTCCTACAGCAGGGGTCTTCAACGTTTTCAGGCCAAGGACCCCCTAGCTGAGAGAGAGAGATGAAGCAGGGACTCCCTCTATATTGTATAAAAATTGTGTTTCAGATGTAACTTTTTTTAGTTTACTTGGTCTGCTCTCTTTCCTCTCTACACCAAACACCTCTTTGCCAAAAAAATTGCCGATCTACAAGCGATCTACAACGCCTCGCGCTGCTAAGCGTTGTGAGCTTGTAGATCTGCAATTTTTGGGCTAAAGTTCTCCTCAGAAAAGGGATGCTAAGGTTCAAGTGGTTAAGGTAAAAAAAAAAATCATGTTACACAAACACTTGGCGGACCCCCTATAGTAACTCTGAGGACCCCCTAGGGGTCCCGGACCCCCTGTTGAAGACCCCTGCCCTATAGTATGAGCGAATAGGCAAAGGGAATCAACGTCACGTGATGCCTTTGTTTGGCCCGGCAAAAACTCGGATGTGTCTCAAAGAATGTGATTACTGGCTGAATCGCGGAACGTTTAGAATATTTTGGCGGTCACGTTTTTCCCGATCGGTGATTGTTGCAATGACCTGCACTACCATACTTCACCATATGTTGCGCTATGACGAAAATAAACCCATAAAATGTAACAACGTGTACGTTCCGAGGGCAGATTCCAATGGTGAAAGCTGTGTTGTTTCACCCGAAAAAGTAATGGCGGATTCGGCCCTAAAATACCCGTATGTGTGTCTCGAAGAATCGCACAATGCAACGTGAAATGTAGGGTCAGTGGTGGAAAAAGTACTCAAATGTTTTACTTAAGTAAAAGTATCGATACTCACAGTGAGCTTGTAGATCTGCTATTTTCAAATAGCCTAGGTATAAAATAGGGCTAAAGTGGTTAATGTATGTTTCATTATATCATAGTTTATATCTGAAAAGTAACTAAAGTTTCCAAATAATTGTAGTGGAGTAAAAGTACAATATTTGCCTCTGAGATGTACTGGAGTAGAAGTAAAAGTATTGGAAATTGGAAATACTCAAGTAAAGTACAAATACCTCAAAATTGTACAGTACAGTACTTAAGTAAATGTACTTAGTTACTTTCCACCACTGCCTATAAGGGAGAGGCCAGCCAGCCGTCTGAGAAGACTCATTCTGTCCACTAGAGTCTGCGATCTTATTCTTTCGGTCATCATGACCGACACATTTCATGAGCGTACTGTAGGTGAGATATAGGAACGAAGATTGCTCGATATACCGAGAGCTTTCGCCTCCTGGCCCAGCTCTTTTTTCGCCACAACAGCACGGTACAGCGGCTGCACTGCAGTGATGGAAAGTTTTAATGACATTCACTTTTACACCACATTCAAAGTCTTTGTTCTGGTCCTTCAAAAGTGTACAAAAAGTTTTAAGCGAAAATTCAATTCCAGTGATCCATGGCAGGTGTTTTTCTCTCACATTTCTAAAGCCTTTTCAACTGCAATGAAAAAAGAAATCTTTGCCTGCGGGTGTCGCTGGTGAGGGATTTTGCCTGTCAATCATCGCCTCTGCTCCGCCCCCCCCCAAAGGAAAGGATAGGGGAGGGGAGGGGCGAGGAGGAGAGTGGGCGGGATTAATCGACTGTGACCTCACTGTGGCCAAGCTCAGGGCCAAGCTCAGATTACTTTTCAGCCTAGTTATTCAGAAAACCCCAGACCACAGAAAATCCACTGAATGTTCTAAGTTCAGGTTTTTTGGGTGTAATTGAGGTCATAAAACCCCAAATAAAACATTGAAAATAAAAAAAGTGAAAATGAATGTCATGATACCTTTAAGTAAAATGTTTAGGTGTTTGTACTTCACTTGAGTATTTCCAATGTCCAATACTTTTACTTCTACTCCATTACATCTCAGAGGCAAATATTGTACTTTTATTTGAAAACTTTAGTTACTAGTTACTTTTCAGATATAAATTATTAAATTATAAAACCTACATTAACAACTTTAGCCCTTTTTTATACCTAGGCTATTTGAAAATAGCCAATCTACAAGCTCACAACGCGTCGCATCGCTTTAATAAAGTAAAGTATAAGTAAAGTAATATTGCAGTATCGGTACCTTTACTTAAGTAAAGAATTTGAGTAGCTACTTTTTCCACCTCTGCTGCACTGTAAGCGCACTGTTGTAGTCCTGTACATCTGACTCAGAGGGAGTAGTGAATGAGTGACTGAATTCAAACATAACCAGAGAGACACAGAGAGAGAGAGAGACAGAGAGATAGAGAGACACACAGAGAGAGAGGAGGGGGTGGCATTAAAGTTTAAAGAGCAGACAGGAGACTAGTGACTTGCAGGTCAACTGTCTGGAGAGATCACAGCTAACACAGACACAGCTGTAAATATTACACAACACACACACACACACACACACATTCGCGCGCACGAACATGCACGCGCACACGCGGCACGCACACACGCACTCACACACAGAGCCAAACCGCACAATGGCGGTGTAGCCGAGGAAAACCGGTTATTCTCCCCTCTTCTATCTCTCTTTCATCTCCTCTCCTCTCACCCTCTCTCTTGTTACTTATGTTCATCTAATACGTAACAAGACATTTTAGTGTGCTTAATAGGTTACTCTGACATGGTTTACAACACACACTCTGTCAGGCCTAGAATACGTTTATGTTTGTCACTGTCTTTTTATCCTCTCTTTTCTCTCTCTCTGACAGTTATTTCTCTCTACCCCAGCTTTGTGCTCGGTGTGTGTGTGTGTGTGTGTGTGTGTGTGTGTGTGTGTGTGTGTGTGTGTGTGTGTGTGTGTGTGTGTGTGTGTGTGTGTGTGTGTGTGTACAAGTGTTTTGGATTAAAAGGCTCAACCATTTCCATTTTGTTCAGATGCATCCATTCATGTTCCGTTTCTACGTTTAATTTAGCAGCCCCAGGAAGCGGTGCAATTTTTACAGCTACTTGGATAAATGCCAATTGATACTCTGTTCGAGCTCATTCAAAACACACAAAAGGTCATGCAGTATATTATGTTAACGTTCAGCGATACATGGGTTGTGTTCTGAAGTACAGAAGAAAGAATTATGCTCTGATTTCAGAGTGTACTTTAGTTCTGACCTCAGAGAGTGCTCTGATGTCAGTTGATTTATTAACCACTTAAGTATGGTTTTCCGGAGTCTATCAGGACTCTATACTAGGGTATAGCCGTTCGACAAGCAGACAAGTTGTCTGCTTGTCTCCCCAAAATACGGATGCTGGGCTTAAATAGTTAACGGTCATAATAGGGATGTGACGATTTGAACATTTCAGGTCAAAAGTACTTGCGATGAACGATATTGTCGCAATAATCAAAATAGGCTTAAATCTCTTAGAATTCTACTGTTGTTAACCACTTGGCATCCCTAGCTTGGGGTAACATTAGCCCAAAAAGCCGATCTACAAGCTCAGATCGTCTATTTTTGGCGAAGATATTTGGTGTAGAAATAAAATAAAAATAAAACGATCCAAGTACAGAGACAACCCTGGGTGTACAGAGTGGATATGCGGCTCCATGAAAGCGAGTTGATCCCAGCGTGCGACGGAGGACAATTAATGATACATTTAAATATCCGTGATACGATTATTTGTGTTCATGGATCATCTCTTATGATTAAACGTAATAATTAACTCATATTTGAGTTGTCTCCGTGTCTCCTAGGGTAGTTAATACCCTCACAAAAACATGTAGTAATCCTGGTCACTATACCGCCTCCCCCATGACAGCCGGGGCGCCTGATGAAGGGGAAAGGAACTGGTTGGAATAACGTGTTCCTTCCACGCGCTACATCCTACCGGGGAAACTCCCCCGTCAGGTGATAAGAAAAGAAGCTCAGTTGGCTCTCATGCATTGAAGGAGGCATGAGCTCGGCCCTGGGCTCCCTAGACTGGTGAGGGGAGTGTAGCGCCCAGGATCACTTAGATAATTGGCACCGGGTGAAAAAGGGTTACAAAATCGCGGGATAAAAAGAAATGATGGAGAAAAAAACTCATATTTGATGAGAAATGTCATAAGACTGTTGAGTGACATTTCCTACAAAAAACATACAATTATAATCAAATCTGAAATTAAGTCAAGCCAGTTCTTTAACCCATTGAGACCGGGAACGCATCTGTGTGTCATTTTAAGATTTATTTCGCTATTCAAAAATAGCAGATCTACAAGCTCATTGCGCGGCACCAAGTGCCGTGCTACGAGCTTGTAGATCTGCTATTTTTTGAAAAATCTTTAAAATCTTTGAATATACATTTTTTAAAGAGAACATTTGTAACTCAAATCTTTGCTTCTGGGGGGTCCCTGGAACAAAGCATTTTGAGATGGGGGTCCACGGCCAAATACATATCTAAAAATGTTGTTCCAGGGACCCCCAGAAGCACAGATCGGAGTTAAAAATGTTTGCTTTAAAACAGATATGCTATGAGCTATGAGCTTGTAGATCTGCTATTTTCGAAAAGCCAAAACAAAATCTAAAAATGACACTGAAGCGTTCCTGGTCTTAAAGGGTTAACTTGGAACATGTTTTTTTTCTATAGCAGTGATAAGCAGCACTCTTATTAATCCTGCTATCTGCCAAATGTTTGACAAATTTTCTAATGAGTTAATATTTAATTAGTGGCTCATTAGCTTATTGGCCTGGCGGTTACAAGAGAGTGTGATCCATGCCAAACACTTACAAATATAATTTCTGTCTGGTGGAAACCGCGTATGTCCAAAAAAACGTTACTTTTCATGGAAAAGGAATAACAATTTTCAGAAATCGTGAAAAAAAGCAGATCTACAAGCTCACGGAGCTTGTAAGATCGGCTATTGTCACTTCTTTGGCTTGACACTCTTGTATGAAGTAGGGCATACAATGCTGAAGAAAAACATAAAACGTTCAACTATGGAGATACAAGGTTTCTGCCTGCCAACGAAACATTGCGTGATGGATTTCCAATCTACTGAGCCCTAACAACTGTGATAAAACTGAACAGGCAGACAGGCAGTTTAGCAGCCTGGCCGAACACACACAATGTGTTATACGGTGTGTGTGTGTGTGTGTGTGTGTGTGTGTGTGTGTGTGTGTGTGTGTGTGTGTGTGTGTGTGTGCGTGCACACGCCTGTGTGTGTGCGTACGTGCACACATGCAAGTTCCTGTGTCTCTCGGAGAAATCGCTGAGTCATCAGAAGTGACCCGACTGCCCATGGTCTCAATAGCCAGCCCCACACACACGCACACGCACACACTCACACACACACACACACACACACACACACACACACACACACACACACACACACACACACACACACACACACACACACTTGGGGACAGAGTGGGTATAGGAGAGAAGGTTGCCTGTTGTGCCTGGCTATAAATCATGGTGTCATTTGACATCAGTGTGTATCAATTTGTCACACACACACACACACAGAGAGACACACACACACACGCGCGCGCGCACGCACGCACGCACGCACGCACGCACGCACGCACGCACGCACGCACGCACGCACGCACGCACGCACGCACGCACATAAATATCCAGCAGCCTTTATGCGCAAACGCAAAAATGAGGCACGCTGTGACAAAAGCATGTCCGTCTTGTGCACTTTCTGTCTCCTTATGAACAAAGCAGCCAGAGTGGGGTCTGGGGACCCCCAGGGGTCCTTGAAGGGGTTCTAGGGGGTCCCCTGCAAAATCAGTTAACCACTTAAACCCTCTATTCTTTGTAAAAAACGGACCTGAGTTGCAACTGTACTACCAAAAACAGCCAATCTACACAAACTCACTCGCTGTGAGCTGGTTTTGAATATTTTTTTAACATTTTAACAACACAAATGGGGGTTCCTGCGGCAACAACAACACAAAATCTGAATCTGAATCAGCTGGGCTTTATTACGAGTTCAATGTCAAGCAATAATAACAATCAAATATTGTACTAGAGTAAGTGTGCTCTTTACAGTTCAGGTTTTTGGTACCGGATATGCAGCTCGGCAAAAAGCTAATTGATCCCAGTATGTGACGGAAGGACAATTTCACAATTAATTAGTATCTCTGCGATACGATCATTGTGAGCGTTTATCACGTTCTATCACGATAAACGATAGTAGCCATTATCGTCCCATCCCTAGTGCACAGTAGGCCTACTCTATTTCTCCCTCTCTGTCCAATGTTTGCCCCTGTTTTCCAAGTGTCCCCAAAGTCACATGGCTATCATTAACTCTCTCAGTGCCAATGAAATAAAAAAGATATTTTCATACTGTGCCAGCAATTTTTTTTAAGTAAAAAAAATAAAATAATAATAAGTTAAACAAGAAGTGAATGGAGCAGCAAATCTTCGGATCACGATATCTTGAGTTCTAAAATGTATTTAAAAAAAAATATATATATATATATATATTTTTTTTTAATATATACATATTTTATTTTTTTTAACTCGGGATAACTCGTTCTTGGCACTGAGGGCATTCAGAAAAAACTCGGGATAACTCATTTTTGGCACTCAGAGAGTTAAGGTCACATGGCCATCATCAAGGTCACAGGGCCTCCGTTCTTCTCAGGCGGCAAGCGTCCGGTTTTTAAATTGAGGCCAATAAGGAAGAGCCGTTTCCCCTGCAGTTCTCATTAATCGCCCGGCAGATGTCGCTATTTTCCCTCCTGCTGGCTGCAGAAAACACTCCATTCAAGTGAATGACTTTACACTTGATTGTATTACCTTAGTAAACAATGTCATGAATACTTTGTTTTCAATTGCTAGTTTAAAGTGTTTTTTTATTATTATT
Source organism: Gymnoscopelus braueri (assembly GCF_963280865.1). Lineage (NCBI taxonomy): Eukaryota > Metazoa > Chordata > Actinopteri > Myctophiformes > Myctophidae > Gymnoscopelus > Gymnoscopelus braueri. Next base: position 37,825,071 of record NC_137622.1, read on the forward strand.
ATGATGAAATGCGTTTAATAAATTATGGTCCCATTAATTTAAAAGCTTCTACTGGTTCTACCCAATGAAGACCCGCCCTCGCCGCCCTTCCAGCCAATAGCATTAGTTTCCGGTTGATTTCCGGGGACCGGAAGTTCCATGAAGACGGATTTGAATTCGCCGAAAAAGTTCAGCTTCAAAACAGGTCTGTAGAAACTCAGGGTTACGGATGTAACCCCGGTTTCTTTAGAATTCGGAGTAACATACTCACTATGGGATATCAGCGCCCCCTGGCGTTGATGCAGAGCTACATACCATAAACTCCCGGGCCATTCATTGGCTGAGAAGGGTATGTCACGTGTCCGGTAGACCGGAAGAGGTATAAAACCTCTTTCGTGACGTGGCTCATCCTCTTTAACACGCTCTCTGCATGCAGATGCACACAAACAGGGGTGTTAGGTGAGTATGTTACTCCGAATTCTAAAGAAACCGGGGTTACATCCGTAACCCTGAGTTTCTTGTCTAATTCTCCGTAACATACTCACTATGGGATACATAAACCCCCCTGGGGCTTATAGCCATACCGAATCTCAGGTCCGCACGGCCCCTAGCCATAAGGCCCCGTCCCCATGGACGTGACCTTCGGCCTCACGGGCGCCCCAGCCCTCCGGGCCGGGGTGCGGTATATAATTGAAAGAAAAGGACCCTGACAGACCAAGTCTGCCTATTCATCTAATGAACAGACACAAGTCTGACCCATAAGTGAAAACAAGGAAACAGGGCCTCCTCCCCTGGAAACCTACCAACGGTGGTTCCGAGGGGACTCAAGAGAAGGAAGGTAGAGAAGGGAAAAAAGGCGGGTTACACAAAAGACCTGCCTAACCTCCCCTACCCTAACTAGAGACAGCCGCTACGTCCAGTACAGCGTGCGCCACTGACGCCGCTGCCACATCCAGGCTGTAGAAGGCCGCAAAAGTCGATGGAGACGACCAGTTTGCGGCCGCGCACACCTCCTGGACCGACATTTCCCTGGAGAGGGCCCAGGCAGTAGCCACGCCTCTAGTAGAGTGAGCCTTCAGTCCTTCTGGAACTGGAGCGCCACTACTGACGTAGGCCAGCCTAATGGCATCCAAACTCCATCTAGAAAGCGTCGCCTTAGTCACTGCCTTCCTCCGACCATCTGGGCCGAAGGAGACAAAAAGTTGCGACGACGACCGGCCGACCGCCGTCCTCTGGCAGTAGAGCTTCAACGCCCTCACTGGGCAGAGACAGTGCAGCCGCCTATCCTTTGCAGAAGCGAAAGGAGGCGGATGAAAAACTATCAGCTCAACCGGTGTCTGGGTCACCATTCCGTTCTTGGGAACAAACGCCATGTTGGGCTTAACCAAACCCTGCTGTCGTCTCCCAAGAACCTCATGCACTCCGAACTTACTGAGAGCGCATGTATGTCGCTGACCCGTGCAGCTGTAGTGAAAACAACCACAAGAACCGTTTCGAGACTAACGATCTCCAGATCCATAGAGTGAAAAGGCTCCAACGGTGGGAGGCAAAGCGCCCCCAGCACCACCGCCAGGTCCCAGGCCGGGAACAGAGGCCTAGAGACCGGCCTGGCCCGCCTGGCACCGTTCATAAACTACGCACCAGCGGATGTCGGCCAACCCATGTCATCGAAACCCACGTGACAAGCGGAAATGGCCGCCTGGTACACCTTAACCGTCGAGAAAACCAGACCTTGGTTCAATTTGTCCTGCAAGAACATGAGGATGCTGCGTACCGAGGCCCGGAAGGCCTCAACCGGCGGTGACTGACTCAGACACCATGACACGAACAGGTTCCACCTGTCGTCGTACGCAGACCTCGTGGAAAGGGCCCTCGCCCCCTGGATGGTAGCTACCACCTCAGGGGGCAGGCCATAAGAAGTCAAGGTCTCCCCCTCACGGGCCAAGCCCACCGGTCTAGGTCCTGAGGTTGCTTGTGGAAAATCCCGACCCCTGCCTGCCGTAGCAGATCTCTGATCGGGGGGAGGGCCCAGGGCTCGTTGTAGAGGAGAGGATTACTCCTAACCTCCACACGCCCCACGCCAGTGCCACCAGTGGCACTGACAGTCCGTGGAGTCTGACCCTCTCCAAGTTGAGAGGACCAACTCCAGTGACGGGAATGCATAAAGCAGTTCAGTCGGCCAACCTGGCCCAGATCTGGCTTGTTATCTCCAGAGGAGAGGCCAATCTGCGTACCAAAAAATGCCCCTGGACAACAGAGTCGCTCCGCTGTTCAGGAGGCCCGGTACCTGTGAGGCTCTGGTTGACGTAAGGCGCGCGTCGCACCACAGCGTCAGATCGCCAGCTAGCCTGTCCAACACTGGAGAGGCCAGGCCTCCCTGCTTTTTGGCATAGCACACGGTCGTGGTGTTGTCGGTTCTGACCAGGACATGACAACCTCGAAACCTTCCGCGAGACCACAGCCCCCATTCTGACCCCTCGGACAGAAGGGCTGCATCTGACCACGATCTAAGCGTGTCCACGCACCGTGGGGATACCCGGACCTTCCGATAACCTCAGGTGGACGGGGCTCCAAGAGCCCACATCCACCTCCGGGGAAAAAAGGTCACATGTGGGGCTTGTCCAAACGAAACAGGTGTAAGGCCGAAGTCATGAGACCCGTCGCCTGCACGCATAGCCTGTATGTGACTTGTCGCCTCACGCGAGAAGACCATAGGCCGAAAAGCTGTCTATCCCGCCCGGGACAGATGCGCCGTGAGCCTGGTCTAGCCCAGCGAGATCCCCTATGAAGGTGGTCCGCTGAGACGGGACCAAGACGCTCGACGGACGGTGACGGTGAAAAACCCTGCGACGTCAAGTGGGGAAACGGTCACGTCGGTGTGCCGCGCCACCTCCTGACCGTGGTGGATAGAAAGGAACATGGAAACAAGCATTGAAAACAATGCTGGTCCACCCATCTCTTTAACGCACCGTCCGCAAAGAGGGTCACACACCAGTACAACCACAGTGTGTTGTTGTTGATCAGGGGAGCTGACCAGTACAACCACAGTGTGTCACTGATGTACTGAAAAACCCCTACACACACAGTGTACCACTGAAGTACCGGGATAGTAAACAGTTCCGGACTGCAAACTCTCCAACAAGCTGCCTCAGCAAGCGAGTTAGTAGGGGCTCTGATGTCACCCAGTGCGGACAACGCACACGTTTCCAACTGGACCGGTGATGTCGCCACGTGATCCAGCGGACCCGCACATGCGGGGCCGTTAGAGACCGTGGAAGGGTAGCGGTGGTAGGTGGCCACCGTGGTGTTGCTTTAGCGGGGCTGGCTATGCGCTGCACCAAAAAACAACACTGCAATGTGTTGTTGTTAGTGAGGCCAGTTAGCCGCCAATCGAAGCAACAGTAGCCTGACTGGAGGTTATGCAAACCTAGCAGCTAACAAGCTAGTCAAGGCTAAATCACCATGAGCCAAGAAACGTTGAGATCCGTTTCCAAGGGAACCGTTTTTTGTGTGTGCGTTGCCATGGGGACCAAAGACGCTACTACTGGTGCTAGCAGCGCTAACCCTGTGTGCGTTGCCATGGGGACCAGCGACGCTGCCACCGCCGCCAGCGGTGCTAACCCTGAGGTGACCGCTCGAGGCAGTAGAGGTACTAACGGTCCGTTAGGACCCGGCGGGGTCACGTGACCGGTCACGGGGGCCTCGCCTGACGTCAGCATCCGGTTTGTCCGCCAGCGCAGCCTGTCTGTTTCCATGGAAACCAACGGCGCTGTCACCCTGACAAACGGGGCCGTCCGAAATAAGCCTACCTTGGCCGTCGCCCTCTCGTCTGAGCCCAAAGGCTCCGGACGGAGCGTCGACAAAGTCGTCCTCCCCGTAGGGAGTGCTTTGTCGCTCGTTAGTGGCGAACGAGGTCTGTAGTCCGTGAGGCATTACGGCAAAGGGGGCATCTGTCCCTCCAAAATGGCGGAGACAGAGGTCCGCTCTTTGACCCAAGTATTTAATGAGACCCTTCAGATTCAGAATGGGTCGTACCCCCCCCCCCTTCTTTTCCACCAGAAAATATTACGAATAGAAAACCAGTTGGTTCCGATTCATAGATAGTTCTCTGACTATGTTACTCTGAACTCTAAGGAAACCGGGGTTACAACGTAACCTCGAGTTTCTTGACAAATTCTTCGTAACATTCTCACTATGGAGAGAGAGAGAACCCCCTCTCTCAGAGACATGGTTGCCTTATCCTCCGCATGAGAGGAACAACACCGTGTCCGACATAGGAGATTATATGCATAAGAGCACGTGGAAAACACACCAGTACAACCACAATGTGTTGTTGCGGATCAGGGGAGTTGATCAGTACAATCACAGTGTGTCACTGCTGTACTGAAAAACCCTGTACACACACAGTGTAACGCTGATGTACTGGGATAGTAAACAGAAGTATCGGAAGTAATTCTTTAATAGCGCCCATGCTCAAAAGGAAGGAGACTTCCTCCCTCAGAGTATTGGCTGCTGGACCCCTTGCACGGGAAAACAATACTTTTTCTGTCACGGGGGGTTTTGTGGAGAAATGCAGCCTGAAACCCTTTAGTATTGTGAGCAATACCTAAGGATTCGACTTGCAAACCTTCCATTGCTCCACACACCGAGCGAGTTGACTGGATGATGACGTCACCGGCCGCTCGGAGAGTGGGAGCGTTGCCATGGGGACCGTTGCCATGGGGACCAGTGACGCTGCCACTGCCGCCGGCGGTGCTAACCCTGAGGTGACCGCCCGAGGCAGTAGAGGTACTAACGGTCTGTCCCAAGGACCCCGCGGGGTCTACGTGACTAGTCACGGGGACCTTGCCTGACGTCAGCATCCGGTTTGTCCGTCACCGCAGCTTGTTCGTTCCCATGGGAACCAACAGCACTGCTACTTGGACAGACGCGACGCTGGACAGACGGGCCGTGTGTGTGGCCCTCGTTTAGTAGCGCTGGTAAGCCCTGGCCAACGGAGGACTCGGAGTAGTCACGTGATTGGCCACGGGAAAAACCCCGGCGTCAGAATTAAGCCCATAGATATATACAGTGAAAACTAGATCACACCACTGGATATATATATCTACGAGTAATCCTACCTTGGCCGTCGCCAGAGTGTAGAAAAGAGAGTAACGTCACGCTTTGATCTCGCCGCAAAGCGGGCCTCTAAGGGCTATAGTTCCAACCTTGGAACTATCTCATTGACGTAGACAGAGCACTTCCGCCTTCCATTCTCACAATGGGATCGACGCTACTGTCATTACTCTCTTCCTAACTTACTCTGGCCGCCGCCATCTTGTCTCAACAAAGTCGTCCTCCCTAGGAGGTGCTTTGTCGCCCTCCAGCGGCGAACGTGAGGCGGTACGGCCAAGGGGTCATGTCTGACCGAAGTACTTCCGGTTCACAGTGGTGCTTGGGCACTTCCTGTGGGACGGATGCCTGTGAGGCGACAAAACCTTCCTCCCCGTAGGGGATGCTTTGTCGCTCGTTAAAGGCGAACGTGGCCTGCAAATCGTGAGGCGGTGCGGGAAAGGGGGCATCTGTCCCTCCAAAACGGCGGAGACAGAGGTCCGCTCTTTCTGACTCAAGGACTTCCGGTCCACAGTGGCGTTTCGCTGCGACCCGTGAGACGGAAGCCTGTGAGGCGAAAGGCAAAACCGACGTGACCCCATTCCACTGGCGCATTTGCGCCCTCTGGCGGACAGGGGTGATGTGGGTTTTTATATTACCTTAAACACGCACAGATGTTATCCAACAATGTCTAGAACATCGGGTCTCGGGTGTTCTAGACAGTGTGGGCTTATGTAATTGAGAACGTTGATACATTTACATTACATGCACAGATATTATCCCATCAATGTCTGGGATACCGGAGTTCGGGCATCACAGACATTATGGGCTTATATACAGAGAGCATTGGAGCAGAGAAGCCCGCGGTAGGGGACTCCACTGCTCCGCTGCTCTCAAGCCACGTGAAAGAATGAGATCGTTTGTAACCTGTTAACACATTTATTTCTTTGGCAGAAAAAAAATTTTACTTTCAAACACACATTCGTTTTCATTAAACATGGCCTTTTGGCAGTCGAGGAGCCGTCCATCTTGTCCATCGAGGCCTGTAAAGCCACGGTCCTCTTCCCCAGCACGGCCGGGGGGGAGGGGGGGCTGAACCGGTCTGTGCACCGGTGAGAGTCTGCTAATGTGCTAATGTGCTTTATGTACTTGGAGCATGAGTATGAAACAAGAGCAGGCACAGAAACAGTAAACAGCATGAACGTTTTAACATATTCTTATGACAAAAACAACATGTGTCCCAATGGCGCCCGATGAGCCTGTCCAAGGTCTTCAGAAGCCCCCGAGGTTTGCTCGATACACAGAGTGAGAAGGCTAACAAGCTGGTGTTATCCTAGCGAGGCAAGCTAGGCTAGGACAACGCTGTTAATAACCTGTTGCATGGGTGTTAAGCCAACAAAAACACTGCCTGACTAAGGCGACGTTAACCTAGCGTTAAGCAGCTAACGTAGCTAGTCTGGGCTAACTCACTCAAGAGCTTCTGCCTCGTTCTCCCCTCGCCTATGCTGCCGTCGCCGGAGCCCCTTCGTTGTCTCCTGGCGACGCACCGCTGGCCCGGTACGCTTGCTGTGGCAGCGGAGTAGACGGCTGGGAAGAGGGGGAGGAAGTGCCGCTAGGTAGTTGCACCTGGGTGGTTCCCCCAGACACGGTGCTAGCGGCTGCTGTAGTGCTGCGTAGCACGGCTTGTGTAGCAGCCTGGAGGTGCTGCGAGCGGAGGCTAACGCCGCTCGCAGCCGGGACTGCCGGAGGGCCCATTGTGGACTGTGAGCGCACGTGGTGGGCCCCACCACCCACGTTCCCTGGGCCGGTGTCCATGCGGGGTGTTGCTGGATCCGCGACGACCGGGGACGAGACGTCGCTGCCTCCCGCAGCCAGGGCGCTGCCCTGGCTAAGCGGCTATCGAGGTGCAGCGTGGAGAACAGAGCGCAGTCCTCGCAGCGTCCCGGTGCATCTTGGAAATGCCTCGGCCCCGTAGAGACCGAGGCACGAGACGCAGAAACCATGAGGGTCATCCCCGGCGATCATCAAGCGGCAGAGCAGCAATACGCAGGGACGTGGAACCTCCATCTCGAGCTAACCTGTTAGCTTTCAGCCGCAAGGCTAAGAGCGCGGAAAACTCAAAGGAGGAAAACTTGCTTTAGCAGTAAAAGAAAGAAAGAGAAGATAGCCGCGGGAGCGGAAATAATAAAACTTTTTTTTTTTTTTAATAGGAGGAAAACCCGTTGGTTAGTACAAGTACCACCGAGTGGGCTAAAGCTAGCCTGGCTCCACCCCCTGAATCCTTTGCCTAGCATTCAGGGTCTGGTGACGCTTTCGAAGGCGGGTGTTGCTCGGTTGAAAATCTGACCGACGAATCGGGATCGGGACAATCCAGTATGAACCAATCGCGTTGGTTCATAGTGGAGTCCCACTTTGGCCACGCCCCCATCTCAGAACTCCGCTGCGTTGAGAGGGCTTTCAGACTGAATAATGGAGTGAAACGAAATGAAGATTCAGGCTGAGTGTCAGGCTAGGCTAAAGCTGGTTTCTGTCCTGATCAAAGTTACGTTTGTTATTATTAAGGTATGTCTTGAGCTGTTGCATCTGCCATGCAGAGAAGCGAAAGCGGATGAGCCACGTCACGAAAGAGGTTTTATACCTCTTCCGGTCTACCGGACACGTGACATACCCTTCTCAGCCAATGAATGGCCCGGGAGTTTATGGTATGTAGCTCTGCATCAACGCCAGGGGGCGCTGATATCCCATAGTGAGTATGTTACGGAGAATTAGACAAGAAACCAACTTTTGTTTTTACAGTCTAAGCTTCTTCCGTATCAGCTTTCTTCTCAAACTCATCTCAGCTGGGATGAGTTTGCCTCGTGTTTTTATTTATGTATTTCAATTCAAATGTATTTTTCTGTCACTGCCCCGGGGGCGCCGAGAAGCGATTATAAATATAAAAATAAATCAACATTTGGGCTTTTTCGTTTTGAGGCAAAAGCGAGGCGGCGCTTCAAAACCCTGCTGTGTTTTCCATTTATCATGGCGTTACACGGGCGACGCTTCCAATCGCCCCGCTTGTTCTCGCTCGATTTTACTTTCCACTGAGTCCCCCCCTCCCATCCAATCTTTTGTTCTTCCTTTCTGTCTCTTTCTCGCTCTCTTTTTCTTAGCAAATACCTCTCAAATCTTCAGCCTGCTTAGGGACCAGACAGAGAGATAAATTGTTCCTTGACTACACGCACACACATGCACGCACGTGCGCGCACGCACGCATGCACACACGCACACACACACACACACACACATGCGGAGGTGATGCTGTTTTCCAGCCCCGGCAACAACACAGAGAAGCAGCTTGTTACAGCTCAGAGGTGAGGAGGTGAGAGAGAGAGAGAGAGAGAGAGAGAGAGAGAGAGAGAGAGAGAGAGAGAGAGAGAGAGAGAGAGGGAACAGGGGAGTAGAGCGGTAGAAGACAAGGGAAGGAGAAGAGGGGAAGAGAGGAGGACTAATGGAGGGGACGAGAGAGGAGGGGGAGGAGAACGTCATCAGAAGAGAAAAGCAGGACGCGTGATTTCAAACAACGTTAGTGTTGTGCCATACCTTCATCTGATTGGTTTAAAGGGGGGAAAAAACGTTTCTACCAAAAAGTGGGCGGGGTCAGGTTTAAATAAGGACCTCTTCGGTGGCATGCCGAGATAAACATTATACTTCTAGTCACAACATAAGGCCAGTGGTGGAAAAAGGGGGTCAGCCCTATGTTCCCCCGGGTTCTATGTTCCCCCACTAGGGTTAGGGTTAGGGTTAGCTCAAATATTGTACTTTTACAAAAGTTTTTGTTTCCCCACACTTTCCTTGTGTAAGTTTTTTAAGAGGTGTATTTTGCTATGTTGTTGTTGCAGCTAGCCTAATAGCCTCAGGGCGGCTCAAGCTCCTTGATATATCTCAAGTTTCTCTCCCACGTCCCTTGTTGACCAACGTGAACAGTCCTCCAGCCACACAGTGTCCTCCTGGCCAGCTCGTGGAGCATCTAGACAACAGCCACGAGGTTAGCAGGGTCTCTGCCATCTTGTCCAGACAGACAACGGCAAACTAAGAGAACGGACAAACGGAATTTGTAGAGTAGTGTATCTGTTTGTATTTGTTGTTTCCTTGTGTCCACCAGCCGTGGGGTGTTTCACACTGAAGTATTGTGTTTCACAAACTTCGTTCTGGCCATGTCCGCTTACTACGAGTGACTTTGGGCTTGTTTTTCTGTAACGTCGCTTGTAAATATTGGTAGTTTGGGGGTTGCTTGTTTCTAAAGCGTAGTTGCTATTTTGACTTGCTTCCTATAATGTTGTTTAAACGAGTGGTTCTCAAACATTTTCATGTCAAGGACCCCCATGTATTCGTCCGCACAAAATTACTTTTCAGATATAAATGATTATATTATAATAAAGATAAAGATACTTTATTGTCCATTAAATTGACATGAAATGGAAATTTGTCTTTGGCACACCAGCAGTCAGTTACAACAATAAAACATTACAAAAATACACAGGTGCATTAAAATACTATATAAAAATGCAATCAAATTAACACAGCAACAGTGGTCATGAACAGTGGCGATTAGACTTTTTTTTTTTAGACATTTTCTTATTTAAAATGTCCACAGCCGTTGGCACAAACAACGTTTTGTAACCCTTCTTTCTTGCTAGTTTTGCCCTAAGCCTCCTGCCTGATGGCAACAAGTCAAATTCAGAGTAAAGAGGATGGGTAGAATCATTGTAAATCTGAATTGCTTTTTTATGCTTTTTTATTTTTTTATGAAACATACATTAACCACTTTAGTCCTATTTTACACATAGGCTATTTGAAAATAGCCGATCTACTCACAAGCTCACAACGCGTCGCGATGCGACGCGTTGTGAGCTTGTAGATCTGCTTTTTTAAAACATGTTAGTACTTTTACTTTTGGTACTTTAAGTACATTTTGATACCAATACTTTTGTACTTTTACTCAAGTAAATTTTGAATTCCGGACTTTTACTTGTAACAGAGTACTTCTACATTGCAGTATTGATACTTTTACCTAAGTAAAACATTTGAGTACTTTTTCCACCACTGCAGCCAATGAAGCAGACACTTTCTCTGTTAAGCCACTGATACAGTAAGTGCTCATTCTGGCTGATTTCATGCTGGTTCTTTTTTTTTAGGTTGTGGCCAAAGTTCGTCCGAGTCGCCAAGCAAACTTGGTTTCATGGCCCAGTAGCTCCCCCCCCGCGCGTACACTGGGATTTGTATAATTGCCCTACTTTCTTTTCCCCTAAACCAATTGTTTTTGTCATTTTGCTCATACAGTCGCCTCCTGTTTGTTTTCACTGATGTTGTTGTTGTTGTTGTTTTCTGCCGTCCTGTCTCACCATCAGAGGTATCGATGTGTGAGAGACAGAAGGCCCTGAGACTGAAGGGTGTCTAATGCAATTAACTCCACCATGAGAGAGAGAGAGAGAGAGAGAGAGAGAGAGAGAGAGAGAAAAAATGCAGTCTTCAACGTGTTGAATGTGATTGTTAATGTGTTTCTTCAACGTGAATGGACAAATTAACCTCCGCATCTCTCTCTGTGTGTGTGTGTGTGTGTGTGTGTGTGTATGTGTGTGCATAATGAACCTCTTGACTCGCTCATTTTCCAAACCAGTGACTGAGTCACAGTGAAGTGGAAGAGCCAAGTATCACCTCAATCAACCCTTACACACACACACACACACACACACACACACACACACACACACACACACACACACACACACACACACACACACACACACACACACACACACACACACACACACACACACACACACACACACACACACACACACACACACACAAATTGATAAGTGATGTACTACACAACAGACAAAGCAAATGTTGTCGTGTAGTATGGAGGAATACTAACTGTTTAAAGTCTTACTGCGTAACTTTTAATTGATATCATTGTTCACTAAGGTATCTATGAAATCTATGTAAACGTTTCATCTGCAACACAATTGTACACAATATGTAGTGGGGCTGCGTCTCAGCTAAGGGGGTTCTTGGCCTGAAACATGTTGAAGACCTCTGACATAGAGCATTACTAGAACTATACATTTTTAAACTATCGGTACAGAGGAAGACTATAGAGCTACTGTATGTAGATTTGACAATTCCACAGCTCAGTAACGGGAAAATGGGCAGCTCTGAGTAATTCTCAAACTTCTATTAATTTCAAGCACCCCCCATGACTCTGAGAGTGTACAAATGGAACCGAATGGACCCTTATGGGTCCATTCGGTTCCATTTGTACACTCTCAGAGTTACAGACCTTGTAAGTGTCCATTTGGAACGGTCCTCCAGCCATGGTCTTTGCCAGCCTCGTGGAGCATCTAGATCTAGTGGTTCCCAAACTGGGGGTCGGGGCCTCCCCAAATTATTTTGGGGGGGTCCCCAGATTGTTAGCTTAACGTGCAATATTTTTTTCTCACTCAACAGTAAACAAACCAAAATACAGTATATACAGTGTATAAAGTGTATCTGCACATTTCTAAAGCACGTCTTATTTCTTATTTTCACAATATTTATCCGCGGAACTGAGTCAAACTAAATGTAAAGCCTCAACTCCTACAATTCCACGTGCTTGTCAAGGTGGGGGTCCCCAGTTCAAATATGATTATTTTGGGGGGGTCCCCAGTTCAAATATGATTATTTTGGGGGGTTGTGGCCTGAAAAGGGGGTGAGAACCACTGATCTAGACAACAGCCACAAGGTTAGCAGGCTCTCTGCCATCTTTACCAGACTGACAGAGAGACGTGGGTAAACAAACAAACCGACAGACAGACAGAGGGACTTTGGGTAGAGTAGAGTAGACACAATTGTTTGTATCTGTCGTTTCCTATATCCGTGTCTAGCCCCAGGTGTTTCACAGGAAAGCTTCATGCTTCACAAACTAAGCCCTTAGGTAGTCAGTCGCGTATACCGAAAACAGCCAAACTACTTTTTTTTGGAACCTCAAAGAACCCTGAGGGTCGCATAGGACCTCACTTTGAGAACCACTGCTCCATAGAAAAAACAGCAAGTAGCCTATGTTCACATCCTTGATGTGTTGCATTACTCTCAGACACATTTACAGTATACAAACGACAGGAAATAATGTTTTAGAATACAAAATATGCTGCCTTTTATTTATTTTTGTCTCCAGGATAGAAACAAACCGGTTCAAATAGAGTTCAAGCAGTTTGTCTCTGGATTTTCACAGTGCCAGGGGAGGAAAGGACATGGCCCCGAATACACCATAATACAGTGTGTCAAGAATATCAAAATATGAGCACTGTTTCCCAGCAGCTGCTATAGTGCAGAAAAAGGCCACATTATTGACGGGTAATCTATAACCTTGAGGTTCCAGGGGGGTCTCCGGCAAATTAGCTAATCCATTAACACCTGAGGCGATTCTTAAAAATGTTTTCTAAATCCTAACAGTTTTTTGAAAAAAAAACACATTTTTTAAGATTTTTCAAAAATAGCAGATCTACAAGCTCATAGCGCGGCACCGAGTGCCGCGCTATGAGCTTGTATATCTGCTATTTTTGAATGGCCAAAGAAATCTAAAGTGACACAGATGCGTTAAAGGTCTAAATGGGTTTTAATATAGCGTCAACATCGGTTTGACCACTTCGACTCCATCGTATAGTTTGGCTATTCGATAATAGCGGATGTACAAGCTCACAGCTATTTTTTTTAAAGATTTGGAACAATTTTGAACATTTTCAATTAATCCAGATTCATTAAAAAAAAAAAAAAAACATTCGAAAAGGTTTTGTCCCAAGGACCCCGACTCGGGGTCCTTGGGACAAAACCTTTTCAAATGGGGGTCCGCGACCAAATATGACTTTGGGGGTCCCGGTCCTTGACATATTTAACCAATCCATTCTTAGTCAAAATGGTTGCAACTGGACCGCTTTTTTTTCGTCTACACCAAATCTCACAACGTCGTTGTGAGCTTGTAGATCTGCTATTTTTTGCTATAATGTTTCCCCCATGCAGAATAAGTGTTTAATTACTAATCCAAGCTACTCAGATGAGGAAGAAGAGGGTGTACTTCCGGGTGAGCAGCTTCATTGAAATTAAGTGGTGGGGGCGGGGTTCCATTTGTACACTCTCAGAGTAACATCCCCCCTAAGGGTCCATTTGGACCCGAAGTCGTTGTATTTTCCTTTATTTCAATTGTTTTTATTGGACGTTATATTATTATTACCGCATGGCCTGCCAAGGACGTAGTTCTACGTCATTTCAAATCCAACCGTTGACCGCCATTGACGTAGATCTTACATCATTTTTTTTATCCACAAGAGGGCGCTCTAACCCAACTTAGGAATGTTCCCTCAACTCTGATATAAGGAATGGACGGATGGGACGTCATCCCAAGAAACGTCACTACCGTCCACTCCTAGGATTTGTAGAGAAACACATCTATAGCTCTGATTTCTTATTTTTTTGGTGAAAGCGAGCCTTATTCAAAGGGCGATAGCTACAAAATGGCCGATCGCGGTAAAAATGTTTTTGCTCCGGTGAATGGACGAGACCCTCCCAAAAAAAGTATAAAAAACCTGGGGAAAAAAAAACGCACATTTTCCAGCCCTAGGCTAGCGTTCTGGCTACATCACTGAGCTACAGTATAAGCACTCATCGTACATAGACAGAAGGAGGAGATAAATTGCCTAAACCAGTGGTTTTCAACCAGTGGTCCGGGGACCACCAGTGGTCCTTGAGGGGGTACCGGGGGGTCCCCAGCAAAATGAGTTAATACAGCGTCACAATCATTTTTAACCACTTAGCTTTGGCTATTCAAAAATAGCAGATCTACAAGCTCATAGCGCGGCACCGAGTGCCGCGCTATGAGCTTGTAGATCTGCTATTTTTGAAAAACCTTGGAAAAAGTGTGCATATCTTTGAATATTTAATTTTTTTAAAGCAAAAATTAACTGATATCTTTGCTTCTGGGGGTCCCTGGCACAAAACATTCTCAAATGGGGGTCCGCGGCCAAATGTATATCAATTTAGGGGTCCTTGGCATGAAAAGGGTTGAAAACCACTGGCCTAAACGTCTCCTCTTGATAATTTATGCCACGTGGACTGTGTGCATTTACATGCAGATTGTTTACGTGTGTGCACGTGTGTGTGTGTGTGTGTGTGTGTGTGTGTGTGTGTGTGTGTGTGTGTGTGTGTGTGTGTGTGTGTGTGTGTGTGTGTGTGTGTGTATATATATATCATATTTGTGTACGCCTAGTGTGATAAGACAAACACCGCCTGCCTGCCTGCCTAATATTAAAGGTTACACTTTAAGGTCTTATTCATTGGTAGCACTTTAAAAAAAAAAAATTATATAATCATTAGAATCGTAGTGTGTTGCTAATCATTTGGGGGTCCAATACCCCCGCCGTCCACTGGTTGAGAACCTGCGCACGAGAAATTATGGTTGACCTGGCATCCTATAGTTTGTATAGTTTCAATGCACAGATCACTTATGTCTTGATATTATAATGTTTAGACGGATGCTAGGTTCTTGGTTTACCTACTGTATATGATCCTAGATTACTGAGGCACTGGCTACACTGTCTCTGTGCATTTAACTCTTTCAGTGCCAATGAAAAAAAAAAAAACTCTGGATTTCTCGTTCTGGCACTGAGGGTATAACCCTAAAACTCGGGATAACTCGGGGCTTGGCACTGAGAGAGTTAATGTACGCGTTCACCTCGCTTACTGTAAAATCACCCTGGATTAGCGGTTCCGGTATAGGAGACTCAAAGAGTGTCCTTTGTGTCTCCTACCGGAACCGCTGCTGGTCATCAAATTATTGGCTTAGGAATGCGACGATTAAAAAAAAAGTCTCCATGGGGTGAGTAATCGATAGAAAATATTATTATATTTTTTGGGGGTGAACTACTCCTTGTGTCTGCTAAATGCCTAAATTGTAATTGAATACTACAGTACAACGGCTGAGGTGACCCTCCCCCCTCCCCCCACGCCCTCACTTTTTGTTGACATGTGAGCTGGTGGTGTGTTTCCAGGCTCTATAGCCTGGACAGGAGTATTTACTGCTGAGCGTGCAGCGAGTTGCCATGCCAGCGGTCAAGTTTCAACTGGCAGCCTTCCACTGTTATCATCAGGACCAGTCACTCTCCTCCTCCACACTGTAGAGCTACTGGCCGGCAGCACACAACGGCAGCACAAATAATAGAGCACCCAAGTCTGACGTCACTGCCAGTAGAGGGCCAGTAGAGGGCGCTGTTCCAGGGTTCGTGGCTTTATTTTCTGTGTTGAAATCCCCATTGGGGAATCTTAGATCACGTCATATAAGAACTGTGTTCCAAACATAAACACACCACCGGCACTGGCGTTTTTGTTAGGGGGGTGTGGCTCTGCATCGTTTATGATAATCATTCATATTTGATACAGCCTGTTTCTGGCGAAAATGGAATTAATTCTGCCTTTAAAAGTCTTAAAGGAGAATTTTGGACTAAAGTTTTCTTACCTTTTCTATGACGTTATGATATCTTAGGATGAATGGTACAGTAGAAAAATTTCATAACTCCACCCCTGAGCCGCCACAGCTTAAAAGGTGCGCGGATAGGCCTTAGGTTAGATCACATATTTTAATAGCTTTTTTTTATTATTTTTTTGGTGAGATCTGACGTTCATAGTGACAGAACACTATGCAACCAAAAAAAAAAAAAAAACAGAAGTCTCGCTAGACGAGATTGAAATCTCGAGATTTCAATCTCGTCTAGCGAGACTTCTGTTTTTTTTTTTTTTTTTTTTTTTTTGGGACAGTGTTCTGTCACTATGAACGTCAGATCTCACAAAAAAAAAAGAAAAAAAAAGCTATTAAAATATGTGATCTAACCTAAGGCCTATCCGCGCACCTTTTAAGCTGTGGCGGCTCAGGGGTGGAGTTATGAAAATTTTCTACTGTACCATTCATCCTAAGATATCATAACGTCATAGAAAAGGTAAGAAAACTTTAGTCCAAAATTCCCCTTTAAGAACTACTACTTCCGGGTCTGAAATCACTGTCCCCACAGCAGCCGCGTTCATGGGAAATGTAGTCTTTGGGTTGTTTGACTCGTTTCTAGTGTTTATATTGTGTTACTCTTTGGGTAAATGTGTACATTTACACCTTCAGTCGATGCTTCATATCCATATGAGTAAAATCGCCAGGGTGGTGTGTTCATTTTTGGAACACAGTTCTTATATGAAGCGATCTAAGATTCCCCAATGAGGATATCAATACAAAAAGTAAAGCCATGAACATGCGGAAAGTGCCCTCTACTGGCAGTGACATCAGGACTTCGGTGGTCTATTACAACCTCTATTACAACAGTGGTGTACTCGAGTACATGTACTTCAGTACAATTCTGAGGTACTTTCACTTTACTGGAGTATTTCCAATTTTCAGTACTTTTACTTCTACTCTACTACATCTCTCAGAGGCAAACATTGTACTTTTTACTCCACAAAAATTATTTGGAATCTTCTAAGTTCTAGTCTAGTTACTTTGTAGATTTGGATTATTATTACAAAACATATATTGACCACTTCAGCCCTATATACATCATGTTATTATCATTATTATTATTATATTCATTAACCCATTAAGACCTGAAGCCGATGTCTCCTAAATCCCAACAGTATTCTGAAAAACGTATGTTTCTACATCAGTGGTTCGACCCCCATCTCAAAATATTTTGTTCCACAGACCCCCCCCCCCCCCCAGAAGCAAAGAGTTAAAAATCTTTAACACATTGAATGCCAAAAACGGTCCGGACCGTTTTTGAGGATCCAAACGAGAAGTGCCGAAAACGGTCCGGACCGTTTTTGACCCAATTCTATTTTTATTTTTATACATGTGGGCCACGTGGGGCGCTAAAACGAAACTTTGACATCACCCAAGGAGTTTCTGAGAAGAAGAGGCTGGATGTGGCTCCATGTCAAAAATCCTTCCGGTCGGCGTTTTCAATGTTATCTCCTTGACTAAAAGCTTAATATCTCCATTTCTTTTTAACGTGGTGGAAACGAGCCGTTTTCGATCGGCGATCACGCTGCAATGGAGGATCGCGTTAGAAATATTATTGTTCCAGGCGTTAGTCGGGACCCTCCGCCGTCTCGCACGCACGCTTTGTTTACATGCACTTCCGCGTCGGGGCTTCTACAGCACGAAACGTATAACGCAAGTGGATGGAAGAAATGCAGGCACTCAACGTATAATATTTTAATAAACCTCTGGCACCCAATGTGTTAAAATATATTCAAAGATTTGCACACATTTTCGCGATTTTTCAAAAATAGCAGATCCACAAGCTCGTACTTGAGCTGAGCTTGTATATCTGCTATTTTTGAATAGCCAAAGTGTAAAAAACTCATTGCTATAGAGTGTTTGTTCAGTAGAAGGAGTCTCCATCTCTCTCGGGCTCTTTATTAAACCGAAAATGCATTTTCAGTGCTCTCTCCTGATTGGCTTAAATGTTGTCTCCTACCTGAAAATGTACGTAGGCTATATTCTGTTTACCAAAGTGCTGGAGAGACACCTGTGACCGAACAAACGCTCTGTAACAATGATTACTATCAGAATAAAGTACTTCAACCTTTTATTTAAAAAGAAACATTTAACCAAAAAATATCACTTAACCTACCTTTAATCGACACCAGTGGTTCTCAAACTACTGTATTTCTTGTCACAGACCCCCACATTTATATGTATTTGGCCTTGGTCCCCCCCTACTGAAAGGATGTTGTGGCTGGGATTCCCATAAGAGAATATTAGTGTTAACACAATGGGTGCCAGAGGTTTATTAAAACAGTTTACGTTGAGTGCCAGATATCTCACCGTTTGCAAAGCTGTGCTGTTTAACACATTGATTGCCAAGATCGCATCGATGCGTTCTTTCAAATCCATCGCTTGAGTGCCAGCATTCAAAAGAACGCATTGATGCGTTCTTTTGAATTGTCATTGTTTAATCTGTGATCGCACGGCTGTGTTTATTTCTCATCAGCACTTTCGTTTTCCACTTACGTCACACTCACCCGGAGCCGGATGTAAAAAAAAAAAAATCATTTCCGGGTCACATTGTTTTTCTCCGGTCATTTTCGTCCATAATAGGGAAAAACACGTTTTTTCACACGGTATAAAAAACGAACGGACAGCTCAACTTCTATTTTCTTTGGTCCGGGTGACTAACAGTCATCGTCTTCGTGTATCACATCGTTTTCAGGCCGATCAGCGGACCAGGGATTGTCGAAAACGTCACATCCGGTGAATGACAGGATATGACTTGGGCCTGTTTGGGAGGGGGCGAGCGAGGTGATCAATGTGTGGATTTGCTGCTCTCTACTGGTGGAACTGTCGTACGTGCTTGACACCACAATCAGAGAATTTATTTGAATGAAAAATTACAAAACCAAAAAATTAAAAAACACGCAAATTGCTGGCACATGGGTGAGTACATTATGAATAAACTCTGGCAGTCAATGTATTAAGAGCTGTGGACTCCACGGCGAGCACACGCACGTAAACAACGCATGCATGGACGACGATGGATGGTCCTGGCTAACGCCTGGAACACCGTTGCGGAGCGATCGCGCATCGAGAATGACTCGTTTTGCCCACTGTAAAAAGTTAAGGAGATACAGAGGTTTTTAGCAAGGAGATAGAATGGAAGCGGATGGGAGCCAGATTTTTTTTGCCACGGTGATCCGTCTGTCCCTTACTTCTTAGAGTGTTCATGGGTGATTCCAGAGCTGCGCTAGTCAAGATTCAATGTATCCCCTGAGCAAGCAGGCTGGCTCTATTAGCTCAATGGTAAAAAAAAGAAATGTCAGGTCTTGTGCAGGAAATCGGGGTAGAAGGAGGAAATGTCACACATGGTGCAGCTGTAATTTTGTCCGTTTGTGACTCTCAGAATACATTTAACACAGAGGGTTTGTTGGCTTTGAACTCTCCTCCCTTTCCATCACTTTTACCTTCAGCCTGCAAAGCCGTCAGACATGGCAGCCATTTGCCGATGAAAACGCCGAGAGGCAAAAAAAAAAAACTTTTCCACTGCTCCCGCACACACAGCACAAACACCAAGAAAAGTTCACATCATTATCTGGGTCACCCCTGCCGCAGTACTTAAAAACTATGTGTTAACACATAAAGACCGGGAAAGCATCTGTGATCATTTTAGATTTTAGCCACTTTAACCATTCGCTTATACTTTGGGCTATTCAAAAAATAGCAGATACACAAGCTCATAGCGCGGCACCGAGTGCCGCGCTATGAGCTTGTAGATCTGCTATTTTCTTTGAAAAATCATGTTGTTGTTTTTTTGCAAATCTTTGATTATTAGGCTATGTTTTTTTAAGCAAACCTTTGTAACTCAAATCTTTGCTTCTGGGGATTCTACAAATGTACAGAAAAATATATACAAAATGATATGTATTTGGCCGCGGACCCCCGTATCAAAATACGTTGATCCAGGGACCCCCCAGAAGCAACGATTAGAGTTAAAAATGTTCGCTTATATATATATATATATATATATATATATATATATATATATATATATATTATTCAAAGATTTGCACAAAATGTTCACGATTTAAAAACATATATAGCAGATCTACAAGCTCATAGCGTGGCACTTGGTGCCACGCTATGAGCTTGTAGATCTGATATTTTCAAAAAGCCAAAGTATAAAATAATGTTTTAAGCGGTTACACACAGATGCGCTCCCTCCCGGTTTTAATGTGTTAAAAGCATGGCCCTTTTTCACCCTCCACACCCCCCTCCAAATGCAACCCCAGAGCGTCAACTTTAGAATGTGGGTTCAAATGCTTGGCTGTAACCTTAGCGGTCCAGGAAAAGGGCACACTAACGTTTCATGTTTTTTTTTTGGGGGGGGGGGACGCTTCTTTGCGAGTCGTGACTTTGGGGAGGTGCCCCAGACACCACTGAGCAATGAGATATATTTCTAAATGTTAAAGTGTAACCTTATAATATAAAGTTGTTAATATGTAAATCTGCACCACCGGAGGGTATAGACTAGAGACTATTTTGTTCTTTCAGACAAACAGACTTGAATCTTACGCACTACCGGCAGCGCATAATGTAACCATCTGAACCCTATAGAGCACCGAGGTCTGACGTAATTTACACATCCTAGGTTTGTCTACCTGGTTCGCGGTTTTCCACCCCCATTCTGAATCCCCATAGACGTATTTGATATCGCGTCAAATAAGAACTGTGTTCCAAAAATAAACAAATTTACTCTTATGGATATGATGAAGCATCAACTGACGGTGAGAAAACGCTAATGTTACTTCCGCCGAATCAGTTAAAGTTTCACCAGAAACAGACTGTATCAAATATGAGTGACTGACTATCATAAACGATACAGAACCTCCTCCCTGACAATATCGCCGAGACAGTTTGTTTATTTTTGGACCACAATTCGTATATGAGACGATTCTATGATGACCCAATGTTATATAGAGAAATTACTTTAGAGAAATTACTTTACGAACCTGGGGATGAACGAGTGACGTCAGGACTTCTGTACTCTGTAGGGCATAGCAGTGGCTATGCCCTATAGAGTAGAGAAATGTTTCTGTGATTTCTTTTTTATCTTATATTTAATTATATGATATACTATATTTAATAAATACCCTTTGTTTTGCCTTTTTCAAAAAAGTTTTTTCACAGAATCAAACGTTTTATGGTCATGATTCACCAGGACCCTGGATGGCTTGATTCTAGGCTTAAATTAATTGATATAAATATTTTTGGAAATGTCAATGGGAAAAATGCATTGACTATGTTGGAGTGGAACCAGAAAATGGCCGCCACTGCTATGCCCTATAGATGGGTTTCCGCGCGACGTCATCACAGAGCAGAGTGCGTCATCTGCGCATGCGGGAGGTAGAACGAACCGGAAGCGCCATTGACTCTGTTGTTATTTTCGGGATTTAGATAGGCATAATGCTGCTATTGTAGGCATAATAGGCATAATGCTGCTATTATATACAAACAGATCCAACTTCCAACAAATCATTTTTATTGAGTAAAGAAGATATTACAAACTGCATCATTTAATCTACTTTCATTAAACCCAGTGAAGACTATTACTTTTATGAATGTACAATGGCCAGAGCTGCTGCGGGTAATAGCGCCCTCTACAGGCTCTTCCCTCCACTGCGCGCGCATCATCCTCTCATGTTTACAAACAGGAAACCCATCTATAGCTATAAGCAGAGACATACAAGTTTGTCACGACGCGTGTCTCTGGCAGGAGAGTGGAGGAGCGGTGTTTGACAACAGTTTTTTTCTTTTTCTGATCTCTGAACTTGCCTAGAATCCCTTTAAGATGCACAAAATAGCAGTGGTGGAAAGTAACTAAGTACATTTACTTAAGTACTGTACTTAAGTAACATTTTTAGGTATTTGTACTTTACTTGAGTATTTCCAATGTCCAATACTTTTACTTCTACTCCATTACATCTCAGAGGCAACTATTGTACTTTTACTCCACTGCAATTATTTGAAAACTTTAGTTACTAGTTACTTTGCAGATATAAATTATTATATTATAAAACATACATTAACACATTGACCGCCAGAGGTTAATCTCATAATGTACTCACCAGTGCCAACGTTTTATTGTTGTTTTTTGTTTTTTTCACGTCGCCATAGACCTCGTTAAAATCCTTAAGATTGAGCTGTGCACTGTTTGTATACATCGCGGAGATCTCCCTGCGTCTACCAGTGAAAACCACGTGTCAAACGGAGCCGCCATGTTGTAGTTAGAACGGTTTATGTTAAACAGTGATCAGCGAGGAGAAAAACTACAATCGAAGAAAATGGCGTTTTAGTGTGCGCTTTAGAATGGAGGCCGACGGGATCGGCAAAACGTGATCCCGAATAATTCCGTTTCCGGTGGTGTTACAATGAAATGTGCCGTATAGAAAATTGAAAAGGTTTTTCGTAGGCTACGGGATCGGCGCTTTACGGTTGGATTTATCGGCCCGTAGGCTACGGGCCTGGTGGTGGTAGTGTTAACCACTTTAGCCCTATTTTATACCTAGGCTATTTGAAAATAGCCGATCTACAAGCTCACAGATGCGACGCGTTGTGAGCTTGTAAATCTGCTATTTTCTAACATTTTAGTACTTTTACTTTTGGTACTTTAAGTACATTTTGATGCCAATACCTGTGTACTTTTACCCAAGTAAATTTTGAATTCTGGACTTTTACCATATTGCAGTATTGGTGCTTTTACTTAAGTAAAGAATTTTAGTACTTTTTCCACCACTGCTAAATTGGGCCCTGAGCCATACCAGTCCATAATACTGCTGGTATGTCTGATATGTTCAGCCTGTACATTCCTAATACTGATCAGTCTTTTCCTGGAGCTAATTTAACTGGTGCTGCAACCCGATCGCCAGAAGAAACGTTCTCTTTGAACGTTTTGGAAATTCCGTGAATAGACAACTGGAAAACCCGAAAATCCGTGCATAGCCGCCTCGCATCTCCCCCATTGTGACTAAACCATTTCGGAGGCGCGCAGTCTCAAAGGAATTGTCGCCACGTAAGGGGCCACCGAGCGAGCTAAAGCGAGCGAGTTGCCGTCCCGAACGTTGCGACATTCCCTTGTGCCTACTCAGCGCCGTTTGAGTTATGTACCGATAGGCACAGAATCGTAAATTTTGTTGTGGGGACTGCTCTGCTTCCGGGTTTTTCCAGGTTGCGACTGGTTACACCCACCGTGGGACTCGCCGTACATATGCACGGAATTTCTGGGTTTCTAGGCGACTATGCACGGAATGACGTGCACTAGATCCGTGCAATGTATACTAATTCTCTGGCGATCAGGCTGGGTAGAGATCACACATGTGAATGGATGCTTGTTCAAGAGGAATTATTTGTATTGATTTATGTATCATTTGGACTGCTTTAGTCTCTGTATACCTGGCAGCCGGCCCGGCACGACCACTAAATATACATTTTTATTACAGGGCCCCTATGCAGGTGCAGGGCAGGTGTGAAAGATACAACATTACTATACATAATCGCAGGAATGCTCACATATTATTCTCCTCTCAGCTGCACAGGTTTATTTACTTATTTATTTTCCATTTTGTACAGCAATTCAGCCCAATGAAATGCTTCCCTGAATCTGAAACATCCATGCAGATACTGAATAAGCCACGCCGTGGCCTCCGTCAGGATCTGCCCCGGCTCCAACCATTTCCTTTCCTATTATTTGGTTATTGTCAGCTGTGATGATCAATGAGGAGGTTGTGTGAACATCTTGTACCTGTATTTTAGGCCAGGTGCAGGACATCCAAGGCAAGAATCAAATAGATGGTAAAAATGTGTATGTAGTTTTAGTCAGTCTTTTGAATAAAATTCCATTTAGTTTTAGTCATATTTTAGTCATGTGAGATGTTTTAGTTTCAGTCTAGTTTTAGTCGACTAAATATCATAAGATTATAGTCGACTAAATCTACAGTTGACTAAAATATGTTTTGGCGGTGCCTTGGTGGCGTCCTAGTGGCTGATTTTACACTCACTTGGTTGCATGCTGAAAATAGCCGATCTACAAGCTCACAACGCGTCGCAGCGCAACGCGTTGTGAGCTTGTAGATCTGCTATTTTCAGATCGCAACACCTGAGTGCAATCAAACATAAAATCACTTTTAGTTCTACTGGATCTCTTCTCCACTAGTCTTAGTTTTAGTCATCGTAGCTTAGTTTTTATTTAGTTTTTGTTTAATTTTCGTCAGTGAAAAAAAGTAGTCAACGAAAAATGTTCGTCTTAGTTTTAGTCGACGAAATCAACACTAGTTAAAACATCCACACACTGGTTTAAAGCTCCCAAACTATTGTATTAATGGCGCAACATTTTGACCTTATAGGTCTTCATCAGGCAAATATCTGCCCAGGCAAATATCATTAATACAATATTTTTTTGAGAACTTTAAACCAGTGTGCGGACGTTTTATTCTTCCATTTTTAGCTGTGCTGCAATAATAAAACTACACTACAGAGGAAAGGCCGTCTCATTTCTCTAAAAACATATTTCCTTGTTTTCTCCCTCTCCTCGAATCATGTCCTTGCGTTTTTCCTTGCATCCACAGTGGGAGGAACTAACGGGAAAAGATGCAAGTGAGGGAAACGAGGATGCAGACATGAGCCAGTCCAATTATCTTTTTTTTCTCCCCATCCTCGCGTCCCTCATGCGCGCCGTGTCCTCGGAGCTCGGTCCCTCACCAGTGGAAGGACGAGAGGACGAGATGAGAGGATGGAGGAATCGATCAGGTTCATCTCGAGAATGGGAACGCTCTACTCGCTCAGTGAAGCATCATTTTGTCTCTGTCGGGTGGAAACCTCATATAGGTCCAAAACTGTTACTTTTCAGGAATCAATAATGGCAAAAATAGCAGAGCTTGCAGATCTGCTATATTTTATGCTTTCGTGTGTCCAAGTATGATCAAGTAGGGCATTAACATTAACACAAATTGTTAAAATATGGAGATGAGAGGTTTCAACGATTTGTCAAGCCGTGTCAATTACTTAGGACATGTATGTTACACAGCTGGTTGACCGGTAACAGATCGTAACTTATTGCTCACATGTCATGTTGTATAGTTCTCTCTAAAGAGTGCATTGTCATTCGCTCAGTCATTCGCCCCCGTGGGCACGTGCCCATAAAAGTGCCCTTATGGTAGATCCGGGCCTGGGGGGGGGTTGGTCACGGCTGGAGAAGGGAGGAGGCGAGGAGGCAGAACAAAGATAATTGGAATTTGGCCTGTATGGGATGCATCACTAGCCTTTTCTGCCACCGTTATCCTTTTGTTTTGCAACACGTGTCCTCCCGTATTGATCCATCCTCTTGTCTATATGTCATGTGGTACACCAAGTTGATTGTGTCTTGTATCCTGTGTGAGTGTGTGCGTGTGCGTGTGTGTGTGTTTGTATTAAGGTACTTTCCCATTACAGTAGAGCGCCATGCCGTGCTGACTCAGCACGATTCAGCGCAGTTACGACTGGACCGGGCTCAGGTGGAAACACCAGCAGAACTGGTTCTCTACCGTGCTGAACCTAACCATACCGCGCTCAAAACCCAAATGTAAAAGTACCTTATAGCCTACTTGTGAGGACCAAACGTCCCCACAAGTATAGTACAATTTTAGAAACAGACATTGTGACCATTTCCCTTGTCCTTACAAGAGAAATGGTTGTTTTACAGTTAAAACAATTATAATTTTGAGACACCTTTACAATTACAAAAAAAATCCGGTTGGGGTTAGTGTTAGGTTTATAGGCATTTAGAAGTTGGGTTTAGGGATTAGATAAAAAGTTGTGCCTGATTTAGGCAATACAAACGTGTGTGTGTGTGTGTGTGTGTGTGTGTGTGTGTGTGTGTGTGTGTGTGTGTGTGTGCGCGCACATGCGTGTGTGCATGCGCGCGTGTGCCTGTTTGTGTGTGTTTGTAAACCCTGCCCTCTCACCAGTCTGTGTCTGCTGCCTGTGTGTTTCTACATTGTGTCAGGCTGGAGAAATGAACCTGGATCACCCCCCAAAGATCTGCCTAAAATGTCCCGATTTTGGGTCCTGCTTGGAAACCTCTGACAGTACGACTACTGTGAGTCAGAAAAGCTTGGTGCCCTCGACTGGTCAACACCTTTCTGCTGTCCAATAACTTTTAGATGTGTTCTCACGACTGGCATCGTGTGCGTGTGTGTGTGTGTGTGTGTGTGTGTGTGTGTGTGTGTGTGTGTGTGTGTGTGTGTGTGTGTGTGTGTGTGTGTGTGTGTGTGTGTGTGTGCGTGCGTGTGTGCGTGTGCGTGTTTGTATTAACCCATTAAGACCTGAAGAAGCATCTGTGTCATTTTTTGATTTGAGCTAAAAAGCATTATTTTACACTTTGGCTATTCAAAAATAGCAGATCTACAAGCTCATTGCGCGGCACCGAGTGCCGCGCAATGAGCTTGTAGGTCTGCTATTTTTGAGAAAAAACGACAACAGCAGCACTCTCAAACCAAGAGTAGGTTTCTGATCATATTATTGGTGCAAATACATAAATACATGCCAAAAAAACCACTATAATCTCCATACATACCACTTAAACTCTACATATGGTCTCTGTCGGGTGGAAGTATAAAGCCCTGGGGTAGCTACCTGGGACGTAAGTCGGGGCTTGATCAACCCTGGCTGGGTCACCTGGGCGAGGGTGTATGTTGCGAGACCCGAAACATCCTATGACCCCAGGCTACAACACTGATGATACGTCCCAGGTGCATCCATGTGATGTTTTTACGTTATATAACGTTGCTTTCGGTCAGACACCTCTTATCTTCATATTCTAACCTTTAGTGTTTTTTTTCCCCTAAATTAACGCCCTACTTGATCATAACTACAGCATCGCACAAAAGCATCAAAAGTAGCAGGTCCGCAAGCTTGAAACGCGGCGCGAGCTTGTAGATCTGCTACTTTTGATGCCTTAGAATTTGAATCCTGAAAAGTAGCAGTTTTGGACATATGAGGTTTCCACCCGACAGAGACGAAACGTTTACAGCATATAACCCCCACAGCTGTTCACTGAAAATAAATACTGACTTTTTTATCTCTCTCACACACTCACAGCAGAACAGTTTTATAAAGCAACTGTGAGGAATATTGTTTTCTTAACAGTTTTAGCCTCGGTTGTCTGTTTCTACGCCTGTCTGTATATCTCTTTCTCTCTGTGTGGAGGGTGTGTGTGTGTGTGTGTGTGTGTGTGTGTGTGTGTGTGTGTGTGTGTGTGTGTGTGTGTGTGTGTGTGTGTGTGTGTGTGTGTGTGTGTGTGTGTGTGAGTCATTGAGCCTTTGTGTCTGTGGAGAAGAGAAGCAATTTCACAATGAATTAAAGCTGCAAGCAGCAATGACCGGGCCCTCGCAAACCCGTCCACGTTAGGGGCTAAATATCGACCAATCAGAACAGGGAGCAGAGCTAAGTAACTCTAATGAAGGACAAGGATTTTCAACCTATTCCAGTGAGGTGACTCATGACTCTGTAGAACAAACCTATTAAAATGTATCCCAAAAGATAGAAACTATGAAATATTGACCAATCAGACTAGGGGGGCGGGGCTTGTGACTCCAATCAAGGACAAGGACTCTCAATCAAATCAAGTGACATGACTCACAAGTCTGTGCGACAAACCGCTAAAAAGTTATAGCAAAAAATAGGAACTATAAACTATCGACCAATCAGAAAAGGGGTGGAGCTAAGTAACAACAATTAGGAACAATGACTCTAAACCGGGTCCAATGAAGCCACTTATAAGTGGCAACGACAAGCAGGTCAAGAATTATGGCAAAATATAGCAGTTTACAAATATCGACCAATCATAAAAGGGGGTGGAACCAAGTTAAACCAATGAAAGACAAGGACTCTTATCTGATTCCAACCACATTCAAGTCCATATGGCAATCTGCTCCAAAGTTTCATAGAAAAAAGGAAAAACTTGACTTTGTAGATCGGCTATTTTCACTTCCTGTTTGGCAGTGAAACAAGGAAGTTTGACGCTTCGCCACGGTCACGCCGTTTTATGAAAACTCACAGTTTTGATCATTTTTCTGTCTCTTGTGTACGCTGAACGAGTTTGAGGAGTTCGTTATAGTATGACCCGTGAAGCCACAATAAATTCAAAATGGCTGACTTCCTGTTGGGTTTAGGTCATGGCTCCAAGAGTATTTTTTCTAAGTCGGGACATGATACAGGTGTGTACCAATTTGGCATCATACATGTAGGTGAAACCATATTGTGGGGCTTCAACGTTTAAATTGTGTAAGGGGCGCTATTGAGCCATTAGGCCACGCCCATTTTTAGATGATAAAAATACGGAACGTTTTCGCCACTTGCGATGTGTGTGCGAAGTTGCACTTTTTGAGTACGTTTAGGCCCTCAAAAACGCAATTAATTTGGGGGAATAATTATAAACTTTGCAATTACAATAGGGCTTCGCACTGGTGCAGTGCTCGTGCCCTAATTAGGAGGTGAGACACTAAGTAGGTCACAGGCCTTTAGCGCGTGCACACACACACACAGGCGCGTGCACACACACACAACAGAGCAGATTGCATAAGATCAGGTAAGCCTAGACAAGGGTCACTGCAATTACTTTCACCTGAGGAAGCCCAACATTTTGGTTGAAATGTTTGCGTTTTTCCACTGTAAAATGTTTGGAGCAGCAAACTGTCTTTTCACACTAAGTACCACACGCACACGTGCACACACACACAGTGGATTTTTCCTTGAGGCTGCTACAGGCTACTAGAGCTCTTCACTATAAAACATGATACAAAACCTCCCCCTCCCTCTCCGCCTGAACTGTCTGCATTGTGTAAGTGTGTGTGTGAGTTGCCAGTGGTTTGGTGGGTATTCAGTAGTCCGGGTGCGTACTGTATGTACAGTATCTGTCCAGCCTGTGACCTGTGTGGTCCTTTACCCCGGAGGCTACAGTAGTAATGTTACACCATGTGTGTAGTTCTGTGATCTCTGGGCGCATTGTGCTGCATCGCTAACAAGCAGCTGGTAACGCACGCCCGCACGCACACTATTTGTATTACTATACTTGTGAGGACATAAACCTTTTAGGACACCATTGTACATAGCTGAAAATGGATGAAAAATAGCCAACAAATAGCAGATCATCACCACACAGCTAGTATAAAACAGGGAAATATCTAAACCCACCCACTAAACCAACCCTCTAAATGACTAATCCCAACCTGAATCTTTTCCTAATTGTAAGTCTAACTAAAATATATACATGTGTGTTACCATAAAACAAACATTTCTCTTGTGATGAATTTTCCTCACAATGTATGTTTCTCAAATTCTACTATACTTGTGGGGACATTTGGCCCTCACAAGTATAGTAATACAAGTGCGTGCGCACACACAGACACACACACACACACACTAGAGATGCGTGGATGGCCTCTCACGTCACCCGAATCCGCATGTACAAATTAATTATCCGCCCGTTATCCAACCGCAATAATTATACTATAATTATAGACTGGACTACTGCAACGCACTCTTCATTGGGATTCCTGGCAAAAGTATTCAGAAGCTGCAATACATCCAAAACAGCGCTGCCAGGGTCCTAATGAGAGTGCGTAAGCATGATCACATAACACCGATCCTATTTTCACTGCACTGGCTCCCCGTTTCAGCTAGGATCGACTACAAGGTCCTGCTGATCACCCACAACTGCATAAATGGACATGCCCCTCCCTACCTACAGAAATTAATTAGGCCCCCACAAAATTCCACCCGCACCCTCAGATCTACAAGCAGATTCCTCCTCGATGTCCCTGGTACAAACCTACGTACTATGGGTGACCGGGCCTTCTGCTCGGCAGCGCCGCGCCTGTGGAACAGCCTTCCTATTGACCTGAGAGCACCACAGACCCTGGACTCTTTTAAAATAGGCCTGAAAACGTTTTTGTTTCAGAGGGCATTTTCGTGTTGAATTGTTGTTTAGTCACATCTGTTTTTAAATCCTGCTTTTAACTTTATATGATTGATGATGTTTTACCATGTGGCACTCTGAGATTCCTTGTGAATGAAAAGTGCATTACAAATACAATTTATTATTATTATTATTATTATTAAATTATCCAATTTAAATATCTGCATCAACCGTTTTTCCCGTATGTCAAAATATTATAATTTTCTGGTATTCCCTGTTAGTTTTAGTATTAGTTGTGCGATGCGATCACAAAATGCATTGATTTAGCCTATGGAATGTCGGTGCGTCTTTTTTCTTTTTTTCTAAACCGGTGCTGCGCTGAACATACAGAGCGCACTGCTCTGCTGCGCTGAACATACAGACTCTGTGCGGCATCCAACATACAGGCATCCAACATACATGCGGCATCCAACATACAGAGCGCACTGCTCTGCTGCGCTGAACATACAGACTCTGTATGTTCAGCGCAGCACCGGTTTAAAAAAAAGAAAAAAGACGCACCGACATTCCATAGGCTAAATCAATGCATTTTGTGATCGCATCGCACAGCTGCTCTACACACTCACACAGACACAAGCACGCAGAGATTTAGCTATTTTATGGATAGATATATTATATGTCATTAATTTATTTACCGCAATATCTCACCCGCGGTTTATCCGATATTAATTAATAATTATATTTGATTGACCCGAATCCACCCAAACCGCGGTTAACTGCAGCAACCGTGGCTAAAACCGCGATCCGCGCATCTCTAACACACACACACACACACACACACACTCACACACAAATATTTGTGTGATAGAAACATTAAAAAAACATTTGCCAAAAATAGCCGATCTACAAGCTCACAACGTGTCATGACGTGAGCCTGTAGATCTGTTTTCGGTAATGAGATTTGGGGAAAAGAGCAGACCAAGTACAGAGCAAAAGGTTAAGTTTACTATAAGTATTGAGGTTTTAAGTGGTAAAATATCTGTAAATACACAAACAAAAAATATGAATTTACACAACACTGATGATAGTGCTGTCAAACTATTTGATGAAATGAAAAAAGTTGAATGTGCAACACAGTTATATACAATATGTAGTCACTGCTTCATCACTCTCTCAGCTAAGGGGTCCTTGGCCTAAAATAAACTTTGAAGACCCCTGTGTTACAGCAATAGCACATGAGACAGTACCATTAATAATACAAGACACAATAACAAATAATTAAAAAACCTGCAGTTTAAAAAGCAAGCAGTTGAACACACAGCCACAATGCTTCCGTTTACTACAAGTCATCAGGGGTAGAAGACCTCTACTCTCTATCACAGCTTTGTATGTATATGATGGTCTAAAAAAAAGAAAATGGACAAGAAAGAATGACAGAGTCATATTACACCAGCTTGTGCCAAGATAAAACCCTTGAAAAGTACTGTCATGACTCTTGCATCTTACTAAACATTGCAATTATTTTTTTGTATAAACTCAAGAGTTAAATTAAGGTGCCTTTCACAAGTTGACTTAAAAAGGTCCAGAGCAAGAACCAAATTGTTAAATTATTAGCTCATTAGTTGAGCTCATAGGACTAGATAGTATTAGATCATTAGAAACTCTTCAGCCGCAATGAGGCGCTCAGGTCAGGATTATATTAGACAAGAACTAATAGATTAATAAGAATGAAATTAGCTATATGTCTCTGAAACAGTTGTCAACTGAGTTGAATATGTTATTTAATAATCTTATTAGAAGCCAAGTAGTTTATCTTTGTTTATGTTTACAACTAGATGTCGGATTGTTTGTGCCTGTAAAAGCGCATGAATGTCACCCTTTTGTCCGCTATTCTTTAGTTCTTTCCCCTTGCTTTAGTTTGTGTAAAAAAAACGTTTTAAGTTTTAAAAGCAAGCTGTTGAACACAGAGCCACAATGCTTCTGTTTACTACTAGTAGACCTCTACTCTCTATCACAGCTATGATGGTCTAAAAAAAGACGAATGAGCTTTTTTTTTATAGGGCCCTTTGGCTTTGGAACAACAACACGCTACTTCAACAACTGCTCAAGGTCATGTTTTTAGCAGCTTTGAAAAATCTGTTCAAAAAACTATTTTTTTTCACCACGTACAGCTTCAGATGAACAGCGTGCAACGCACGCGTGTCTACTGTGATGTACAAAGGGCCCGACGCTCCAACTGCGTGGAGGCAGGCCCCAGGCAACATACGCCTTTTCTTTTCCGTGGAGGTACTCATTTTTAGATCAGACCCTACTACCCACCACACCACACCACCACAATGTCAAAATCACACCACAAAGTGTTTTACCCATTCAATCCCGGAAACGCGACTGTCATTCTTTTATTTTATACTTTGGTTATTCAAA
Source organism: Gymnoscopelus braueri (assembly GCF_963280865.1). NCBI lineage: Eukaryota > Metazoa > Chordata > Actinopteri > Myctophiformes > Myctophidae > Gymnoscopelus > Gymnoscopelus braueri. The sequence continues at coordinate 37,857,062 of NC_137622.1, forward strand.
AACAGCAGATCTACAAGCTCATAGCGCGTCACTTTGTGCCACATTATGAGCTTGTGCTGTAGATCTGCTATTTTTTTTTTTATCGTAAAAAATATGTGCAAATATTTTAATATATATATTTTTTTTAATGTATTTTTATTTCTAATATATATATTTTTAAAGAGACATTTGTAATTCAAATCTGTGCTTCTGGAGGTTCCTGGAACAAAATATTTTACAAATGTTCGCTTTAAAAAATGACATATTCAAAGATTTGCAAAAGGTTTCACGATTTTTCAAAAAATAGCAGAGCTGAGCTTGTATATCTGCTATTTTTGAATATCCAAAGAAATCTAAAATGACAAGAGATGCGTTTCCGGATTGAATGGGTTAAAGCTGCACTAAATAACCTTCCTTTCCTACCCTGGATTTGAACCTGGTTTCCTGCGCAAGTGCTGCATTTTCTTTCTTTCTTCTGTTTAACCATTGAGCTAATAGAGCCTGTCTGCTTGCTCAGGGGATGAATTTTATCTTGACCGTTGGCATAACGACTAAATTAGGGAGGAAAAAACGGTAAAAAAAACATTTTATCTTTTTCTATTGAATTTCAGGTAGTTGGCAACCCTAGTCAACATAATCGTCGGTTCTGTGCACAAATCTTTTTTATTGCCATGCAGGTGTTTGATTATGACTTGAGGCGATGCCAAAGGTTTTTGTTTTTTTTACCCTCCTTTTGGACAAACAAAGGCTTCAGATTAAGCTTGTCGCAATGCAGACACGCAATGCTCGTCGAGTTATGTCACTTTTTGACAAGCACCGCTGGATCGAATCCCAGCTGATTTTCTGCTTTTGTAAATCGCTGTGTGGAATTTGACACACCATAGCCCGCAGGTGTTTTCGGCAAAAAAACTGTGCCCGGCCGGACGAAACAAGATATTTAGCCAAGGCTTGGCAGCCGTAGACAGATTAACCCATTAAGACCTGCATGAGGCCTATTCTTCAAAATGTCTTCTAAATCCTAACAGTTTTTTTGAAAAAACCTATGTTACTATGTCAGTGGTTCTCAAACTTCTTCATGTCAAGGACCCCCAAAAGTAAATGTATTTGGCCACCGACCCCCCATCTCAAAATATCTTGTTCCAGGGACCCCCCAGAGGCAAAGAATTGAGTTAAAAATGTTCACTTTAAAACAATATAATCAAAGATTTGCACACATTTTCACGATTTTTCAAAAAATAGCAGATCTACAGCGCAGCACTCGGTGCCGCGCTACGAGCTTGTATATCTGCTATTTTTTGAATAGCCAAAGTGTAAAATAATGCTTTTTTTCAGCTCAAATCAAAAAGTGACACAGATGCGTTCCAGGTCTTAACGGATTAAACAGATGACTCACGGCTGAGGTTGAGTGGACACTGGCAAGGTCTGTGACAATATGCCAGGCAGACGTCACTTCTGAGGGTGTGCCAACCGCCGTCCCCTTGAAATACAGAATCCTCGGTCCCTTTATTTGGGAACTACAAAGACGTGTCCCCTTATTCAACTGATAAGGGGACGCACTTTGTTGCTTATTATTTTTTGGGGGGAATCAATCATCAATGACACAATTCTTCCAAGTTCAAAGAGCTCATAAACATAATCGTCTTTGTCGGGTGGAGACTTTTTTTTATGTTTTTGTGCGACGCTGTACTATGATCAAGTAGGGCAGTGGTTCTCAAAGTGGGGTCCGGGGACCCCCAGGGGTCCTTGGGGGAGGTTCCAGGGGCCCCCCCCAGCAAAATGTGTTAATATAGCATCACAATAATTTTTAACCTTTTATGCTTTGGCTATTCAAAAACAGCAGATATGCAAGGTCATAGAGCGGCACCGAGTGCCGCGCTATGAGCTTGTAGATCTGCTATTTTTCAAAAAATCATGAACATTAGTGATTTTTTTTTGAATATATATATATTTTCTAAGGAAACACAAATCTTTGGTCCCGGGGGTCCCTGGCACAACATATTTACAGATGGGGGTCCGCGGCCAAATATATATCAATTTGGGAGTCCCTGGCATGAAAAAATTTGAGAGGCACTGAAGTAGGATGTTGATCCACAAAAAACACAAAAAAGTAAAAAAATATGGAGATAAGAGATTTCTGCCTGACAGCGACGACATACTAGGATACAAGTTGCTGACCACTTAAACCCTCTAGAGTAAACTGGACCCGAGTTGTCTCTGTACTTGGACCGCTTTTTTTCCTGTCTACAGCCTCCACACCGGTGTTGATTTCGTCGACTAAAACTATGACGAAAAATGTCGACTACCTTTTTTTCACTGACGAAAACTACACACAAACTAAATAAAAACTAAGCTATGATGACTGAAACGAAGACTAAATGTATTGACAATCTCGTCAACAATTAAAAACTAGACTAAAATGTTGCGCTAGGCTGTTGCGCTCTGAAAATAGCCGATCTACAAGCTCACTTGTATAGGCTACACTGTCGTCAGTGTTAAATTAATCCAGAGTGACCCTTACTGGTCCATTTGGTTCCATGGTTTCCATGTTTTTAATGTGCAGTATAGAAACATGACGCTGTAACTCAGGAGGATCCCCTGACACTGTACGTTTCCACTAATAACACTTATTTTATTCAGCTTGGCAAATGTCAGAAGGAAATGCACACGCATATGCAAATGTATGCACGCGCACGTGCACGCGCACACACAGAGCTGAAGGGTAGTTCTCTGGTCATTCCAGGCCAATGCTCAAGACCTGCAGCGAGAGAGAGAGAGTGTGCGTGTGTGTGTGTGTGTGTGTGTGTGTGTATGTGTGTGTGTGTGTGTGTGTGTGTGTGTGTGTGTGTGTGTGTGTGTGTGTGTGTGTGTGTGTGTGTGTGTGTGTTTAATGGAGATAGAGATTAGCAGATGCTAGGAAAATACATTAAATTTTAAAGAGAGAGAGAGAGAGAGAGAGAGAGAGAGAGAGAGAGAGAGAGAGAGAGAGAGAGAGGAGAGGGGGGGGGAGAGGGGGAGAGAGATAGAGAGAGAGGTACAATTTACTGTATATTGTAGCTGCATAAACAGTAAAAGCTTCCTCAGTCTCACTGCAACAAATGCTTGTGTGTGTGAGAGCGCGCGCACACACACACACACACACACACACGTGCACGCACACCGACACACGCACGCACAGACGCACACACTCTCTCTCTCTCTCCATAGACTCATTGCTTCAGTGCATTGCATTATTGTGGCTCACTCTTCATGTTGAAATAAAAAGCGCAGAGAGCAAGAATTCTGTCTCTCGGCTGTCTCGTTGACTTGTTAGTCTGCGTTATAATGTAAAACACAAACCAAATTGAATCAAACAGAAGAGACAACATTTATTCTCACAGAAGCAGACTGAAGAGCTCAGATATCCAGGCTGTGCTTAAGCTAACATTATAACCGTAGACACCACTCATACCCAGACTAGTTTACACTTGAGCAGGAAGGGGATTATAGTCAACTGCAAGACAAACACAAGATCCAGCCCAGCTGGCTTTGTATACCTCCTGTATCTGTGTTACATAGGTGGTCGCCCCTTTAGGACGGAGGTTCTAAACCTGTGGGTCGGGACCCCCAGGGGGGTCCCCTCATGATTTTGGGGGGGGGGGTCCCCAGATGACAGTGAAGTGGCCATTTTTAATACCTAAAGATAGAATAGAAAATAAAAAGACTATTGCTGCATCTAAAGTAAAACTGTACTATAAAAACAAGTCAAACTAAATAATGCCTAAACTCCAACATTCCAAGTGCTTTGTCAGGGTGGGAGGGGTGGGGGGGGGGGTTCCCCAGTTCAGATATGATTAATTTGGGAGGTCACGGCCTGAAAAGGTTGAGAACCAATGCTTTAGGAGGCCAGAAGTAGGTTGGAGTCTATTCATTCCAATGGGAGAAGTGAACGTGAACATCACAGCTTCTGAACCATTCTTTAAGCCCCATGATCCATTCTTCAGTTCACAAGCCACACAAGCAGCCCAACGTTCTGACTTCAGACATACAAATGAGGAGAAAATATACTTTTGTTATCGACCGTTCTTTGTCCCAGCAACACATTCTTGTGAGATCTATAGCACCAGTAAACATAGGATGTGTACACACCAAATGTGTGTACCATGTTTGCCCCTAAAGTGAAGAGTGGGTCGGGCTATGTTGCTAAATTAGAAAGCTTAACCACTTGAACTCTATCCACTTTGTTGGGGTCTGTCTTAACGTCCTACTTTTTCCCCTCTACACCAAAAATGTAGATCAATAAGGTTCACGCACTTGAGTAAATCAAATATTTTCCGTCTGGCGGACATGTTTTATTTTCTGTCCAAACTGTCCAAACTACCTTGCACGGTAGTGTACGTTTTCTGTGCTATGGGAATAGCAGCGCGGCCTGGCAGAGCGTTAGCGAGAACTTGCTAACACTCTGGACCAGAACTAACTCCAAAGTACACCTGACCAACAATTTGGCTGACTGAACGGTGCCTGTGAAATGACCGAGAACTTTGTGTTGTGTAGCGGGAGAGAGAGGGGGACAGAGAGAGAGAGAGGGAGAGAGAGAGAGAGAGAGAGGAAGACAGAGAGAGAGAGAGGGAGAACAGAGAGAGAGAGAAAGAGAGGGGAGGGAGGGAGGGAGAGGGAGAGAGAGAGAGAGGGGAGAGAGAAGGAGGGAGGGAGAGGGAGGGAGAGAGAGAGTGAGGGAGAGGAAGAGAGAGAGGAGAGAGAGAGAAGGAGAGAGAGAGTGAAGGAGAGAGAGAGAGATGAGAGAGAGGAGACTGAGAGAGAGAGAGACGAGAGAGAGAGAGATGAGAGAGAGGAGAGAGAAGAGAAGAGAGAGAGAGAGAGAGAGAGAGAGAGAGAGAAGAGAGGAGAGGGGAGGGAGGAGGGAGAGAGAAGAGAGAGTCTGAGAGAGAGGCGAGGGAGGGAGGGAGGGAGGGAGAGAGAGAGAGAGTAGAGAGAGAGGGGGGACAGAAGAGAGAGAGAGAGAGAGAGAGAGTAGAAGAGTAGAGAGAGAGAGAGAGGGAGAGGGAGGAAGAGAGAGAGTCTGAGAGAGAGAGGGGGGGACAGAGAGAGAGAGACAGAGAGAGAGAGAGAGACGAGAGGAGAGAGAGAGAGAGAGAGAGAGAGAGAGAGAGAGAGAGAGAGAGAGACGAGAGCAGAGAAATAGCATAAAGTGTGAGAGGGTAAACCCTGAAAGGGTGGAGGCAGTTCAAACCCTATCCTATTTCACTCATCACTGCTCATCATGGCACATTCGCATCATGTCACACTGGGCTAATCACTGTGTGTGTGTGTGTGTTGTGTGTGTGTGTGTGTGTGTGTGTGTGTGTGTGTTGTGTGTGTGTGTGTGTGTGTGTGTGTGTGTGTCTAAGTTTAAGAACCTGTCATATTGCATAAGCGTGAACAAATGAGCATGCTGTCCCTCTGCACAAACAGTTCAATACAGTACATAATACAGTACAAACACACACACACACACACACACATCACACTACACACACACACACACACACACACACACACACACACACACACACACAGAGTGTGTAAGTTGCCAAATGTCCATAGACATCAACATGCAAATGTTAGGGAGGCAAACAAACAACAGTATGTTTACACTGTGGTACTTGCCCTGGGGGTGGCGCCACAGGACACGTCACACACATGTCAACTTACTTCTAAGTAATTAAATCATAATAATTGGGCCTCCAAATTGGGAACCTTACAAAATGGCTTAGTGTCATTGCAACACTGCACACCAAACCAATTCATCATGTTCAACATGGAGACAGACCTCAGCACCGGTCCACTAGGACATCACCATGTCAGCATCCAACCACAGCATTATGTCATTACTGTTCGTTCCATCCATCTATCCACCCACCCACCCTTCCATCCATCCTATAGAGCATCGCAGTTCCCGCCCACTTCCTGGTTTTTCGTGGTGCCGGAAGGAACAACTCAATGCATTTTTCCCATTTGACATTTCCAAAAATATTTATATCTATTAATTTACGCCTCGAATCAAGCCATCATGACATGACATGAATCATGACCATAAAACTTTTTTTTCTGTGATTTTTTTTTATTTTATATTTAATTATATGATATACTATATTTAATAAATACCCTTTGTTTTGCCGTTTTCAAAAAAGTTTTTTTTCACAGAATCAAACGTTTTATGGTCATGATTCATGTCATGTCATGATGGCTTGATTCGAGGCTTAAATTAATAGATATAAATATTTTTGGAAATGTCAATGGGAAAAATGCATTGAGTTGTTCCTTCCGGCACCACGAAAAACCAGGAAGTGGGCGGGAACTGCGATGCTCTATAGGGCATAGCAGTGGTGGCCATTTTCTTGTTCCACTTCAAAATAGTCAATGCATTTTTCCCATTGACATTTCCAAAAATATTTATATCAATTATTTTAAGCCTAGAATCAAGCCATCCAGGGTCCTGGTGAATCAAACCATAAAACGTTTGATTCTGTGAAAAAAAACTTTTTTGAAAACGGCAAAACAAAGGGTATTTATTAAAGTATATCATATAATTAAATATAAAATAAAAAAAAGACACAGAAAAAAAAGTTGATATAAATATCTTTGGAAATGTCAATGGGAAAAATGCATTGACTATTTCGGAGTGGAACCAGAAAATGGCCGCCACTGCTATGCCCTATGGTTGGGATCCGTAACAAAGGAACCAGAGGAACCCGGATCCAACATTGAGGAACCGGAATCCGTTCCATCACATTTGGAACCCTTTTCCGGAACCGGTTTTCTCACACCATCACAGCTGGCATGTCTGCTATATAATTACAATACCGGCGGTTCTCAAACGTTTTCATATCGAGGACCACCATAACTCTCAGAGTTACAGACCTGTTAGGGTCCATTTGGAACCCCCTGAAGTCATTGGTTCTCAAAGTGGGGTCCGGGGACCCCCAGGGGTCCTTGGAGGGGAACCAGGGGGTCCCCAGGAAAATGTGTTAATATAGTGTCACAATCATTTTTAACCACTTTATCCACATTTTATAGTTTGGCTATTTTTGCAAAATCGTAAAAACTTTGTATACATACAGTATTTCTTTTTTTTTAAGCGAACATTTGTATCTCAAATCTTTGCTTCTGGGGGTCCCTGGAACAAAATATTTTGAGATGGGGGTCTGCGGCCACATACATAATCATTTTGGGGGTCCTTGACATGAAAAAGTTTGAGAACCACTGCCCTATAGGAATGGATAAAGGGCATCGTTAGGGAACCAGACTCGTTAATATCCTAAAGGATCCCAACACCCTACTCCATGATACATGTTTTTGTATCCATCATGTCCTACCTGTTACTTTCAGCTGAGTGGTGCGTCTGACCAGCCTGGTTCCGTACTGCAGCTCACAGGTGTAGTTGCCGCCGTCTCCCTCCATCACCTCTGGGATCCAGATGTGGGTGGTGTTGACCATGATGGTGCTGCGCCACTCCACGCGCTCACACTCCTGAATAGCCAACGCACACACACATACACACACACACATTCTGGTTCACGGAAGTCATTTCTCTATGGAGAATAACATCGGGTCATCTTAAAATCACTCAAAAGGGGTATAGGGACTTATGTGGTGTATAAGTAATTGTGATGAGGCCTATGAACGAGCCTGTTTTTAGACGGGCCGATTTCTGTGTTGCACCCTGGTCCCCCTATTTAACTGTCCCTAAAGGTTTACATTATCATACACGCTGAGGAAGGCTTGGCGCCGAAACGCGTCCGTGTGTGCTGTTGTCCGTGCTGCGTATGAATAAAAAGTACCAGAAGGACTTTGGAGTGCTGGCTATTGCTTTATTTACTGTGCATCTTGAAATCGTCTCATATGAGAATTGTGGTCCAAAAATAAACAAACTGTCCCGGCAATAATTGTCAGGGAGGTGGCTCTGTATCGTTTACGATAGTGAGACACTCATATTGACACATATCAAGCACCAAAACAATACAATACAATAGAGTAACAAATCTTGTATGGGGGTCGCTGGAACAAAACATTTTCAGATGTGGGCTAAATACATACTGTAGTAAAGGTAGGCTTATGCAGCCAGTGAGGAAAATTCCATCGCAAGTGTATTTTCTTTCATTATGTTTTTTGTAGTTTAATTTTTGTGTGTTTCTGCCAGTTTAAAAAAAAATAAAACCACCAGTAACCAGAAGTACTGCGTCGTTTTTGGACCACATGAAGGGAGTGACAGCTGGACTCCATGCAGCAGACCTACCTTGTACCAGGTCATGTGTGGCTGCTTGTAGGGGGCCAGGTAGTCGTCTATGTCGGGGCAGGTGATCATCTTACTGCGGGTGATCTCCGCCTTCTCCAGGTGGCGGATCTTACTGCTGAAGCACCGGCCCTCGTCGCTGTCCTCCACCGTCATGGACATGGACACCTTCATGCAGTACGTAGAGTTCCTACACACACACACACACACACAGGCCGTACGTAAATACACAAACAAGTTTACAGGTGTAAAGAAGTGGGTGGAATTTGTCTTCGTGCGAGCTCCATCGTTGGTGTTGTTTTCGGGTAGAGAAAAGAAAAAGAAGAGGGGGAGAGCAAGGAGAGAAAGAAACAGAAACGTGTCAGGGATAGGAAAAAATCGAAGATATCAACATATACCATAGCATGATCCAGCCAGTACAGTACAGTACATGAGGTTAGACACAAAGGCGGTAGCACTTCGGCAGGTCCACATACAGTAGCAGTAGTTCACCCAAAATAATTAAGCTTTGAATTCATGGAGATTTTTCTGTTTTTGTCAATAAATAATTTGATGACCGACGGGAGACTCAACTGAGTCTCCTATCACACTAAAAACAAACGGTGCTATATAGCACCAAAGTCGGTTCTTTGGCTCGTAATCATAGGGGAACCTTTTTTGGGGCTATATAGCACCAATCTTTAAAGGTACTATATAGCACCTTTGTCAAATGGTGCCATATAGCACCAGTCTTTAGAGGTGCTATATAGAACCTTTGTCAAAGCGTGCTATATAGCACCTTTAACGATAGTGGCTGTATAGCACCAGTATGCAATAAATATTGATCATTTCTTACCAAATAGGGCTTAAAAGTTTCTGAATCCTGTACTAGAAGCATCCTGAGAAACACAATACATAACCTTTTCAAAAGTTGTATTTATTTCAGCAAATAAATAATGTATTAATAAACATAATACAAATATCCTCAATCATTACAATATACTCAATGTCGCTAACTTGAACATCAGAACTGTTTGAGAGAGGGTGTCCTGCTTTACAAACATATTGGCCCATAGCCATTTACTGTAAGCCTGAAAGCAGATCTCCTTAAACTTCTTGTAAACTGAGTTCTCTCTGAAGCACCATATTGCATTGTCAACAACACACTTATTTCACAGTCTTTCAGGATTTCAAAAACAAAATGTAAACTCCAGAACTAGAACTGGAAGAGGCCTAGTCCAGTGGCAATTCATTGGTCTTTTCAACTGACTCTCTTCAAGTGGCCATCCAGAAAGAAAGAATAGCCTACTGACTCCTACAAGCTACTCACAGATGGAGTTGTACACTATTTTTACTGTGACAGGAAGTTTGCCTGCATCCTTCAATTTCAGAACAACACACTCCAAAAAGGTCAGTGTCTTGTTCAGTCCTTTAGGGTACTGGATTCTGAACACAAAATATACACACGATAGGAGTCCTAGTGCCATGGAGATGTCCTCACTCTCATCTGTGATCACCTGGCAATCCATTGTGAGCACGATGTGGTCATACTGCATTGCTGTTGACATGCCAGAAGTGCTGGTCTGAGCTTGGCCCTGGGGAAGAGGGAATAGCATTAAAGGAGAATTCCGGACATTTTAAGTGTTATCTTTGATGTCTCGTTACTCACCTACCGACGTAAACAGTGGTGTTGTTTTTTTTTCCAGAGATTCCCCTGTCGTCATTTTTTCAACCCCCTCCGTTGTCATAATAGGAGCGCGTGGCTTAGGGAAATTCGTCTATTGTAACCGATGCAAAGTTATTTTTTTCTCTACTACTACTCATTGTAGAGTCTCATGATAGTCAAACATGCGCTGAAACTTCCTGAGAGGCTACCGCTAACGCCGACCGATTTAACACTGGTTGCTTGTTTCTTTCCAGAACCTGGCAACTTGGTGTTGCCAGGTAGAGAAACAAGCAACCAGTGTTAAATCGGTCGGCGTTAGCGGTAGCCTCTCAGGAAGTTCTCTGGAAAAAAACAACACCACTGTTTACGTCGGTAGGTGAGTAACGAGACATCAAAGATAACACTTAAAATGTCCGGAATTCTCCTTTAACAATCTTGTCTTTATTTGAAAGGCAAATTCCACTACTTTCATACTACTACTCAAATGAGTGATGCACAAAGGAGCTTATGAAGGCAAAGTAGAAGAAACATGTATAAAATAGTCATAACTCATACAATTAAATAAGGAGGCAATTGACACATTACTGTACTAACTAGGATGAATGTTACCCTATAATAACCATATAATCAGCATGCCAATTTATATTAACCCTGCAACGCATCTGTATGATATTTTTAGATTTGAGCTAAAAAGCATTATTTTACACTTTGGCTATTCAAAAATAGCAGATCTACAAGCTCATACGAGCTTGTAGATCTGCTATTTTTGAAAATTTGACAAAATGTGTGCAAATCTTTGAATATATATTTTTAAAGTGAACATTTTTAACTCAAATCTTTGCTTCTGGGGGTCCCTGGAACAACATATTTTGAGATATGGGTCCGCGGCCAAATACATATACATTTTGGGGTCCTTGACATGAAAAACTTTGAGAACCACTGATATAGAAACATTGTTTTTTTCAAAAAACTGTTGGGATTTACAAGACATTTGTAGAATCGGCTTCAGGTATTAATGGGTTACAATAAAATAATAAAATCATCAGTAGTTAAAGAAATGTCTATTCTGGAAATCTCCATCAGCATCTCAAAAAGGCATAGTAACTCTGTTTTTAGGAGGCAAGCATTACCTGCATTACCTGTATGAAATCCACTAATATGGCTTATTCTTATGAGAAACCAATGAAAGTAGAACTAAACCTAATATGTGAACATTTATAGGTAAGTGGGCTATAAGGGGGTTTCCTTACTTAAAATATAGCCATGGTACCTCAGTTTAAAAATGTATAAAAGAAACTAGCCTAAATAATCTTCAATGTGATGCATTAACACTTTCATACCAATACCTACTCAGTTATACATAAATAATGTAAATAGATAAATAGGGCGACTATATAAATAGGGTTATGGTGGTCAAACTAATTGTAACACAATTTTAACACATTTTGCTGGGGGCCCACTGACAGCCCTTTAAGCCCCCAGACCCTTTGAGAACAGTACTATCTAAATCATTGGTTCTCAAAGTGGGGTCCGGGGACCCCCAGGGGTCCGTGAGGGAGTTCCAGGGGGTCCCCAGCTAAATTATAGATAGTTAGGAACTTAGGAACCATATGGACCCTTAGGGTCTGTAACTCAAGAGAGTGTAAAAATGGAACCAAATGGACCCCAACGGGTCCATTTGGTTCCATTTGTACACTCTTAAATTAACATAGATTTTACAATATAAATTGGGGTCCCAGAGATAGAAATACCATTAAATGGGGGTCCATAGCCTAATGAATGTAAAACTGGAGGTACTTGAGATTAAAATGGTTGAGAATCACTGCTAGAGCCGTAAAACTCTTCTCTTATGGGGGGGGGGTCCCTGACATATCTTTTCAAATGGGGGTCCGCGGACTAATGAGTGTCAATTTGGGGGTCCTTGACATGAAAGTTTGAGAACCACTGATCTAATTAGATGATCTACACAGCTATGTCACTATGTGACCGTTGTGAGCTTGTTGTAAATAGGGTGTTTTCCCTATTTTCACTTATAATGACATTTCCAAAATAGGGACGCCCTAGGTGGACAGTTGTTAAACTCTGTTGACAGCCACAAAATGGTTCTAATAATAATACTATCATTTTGGGCAACTACTCTACCCATCAAGATGTATGTCTAGTTAAAGTCTGTGTTTTTGCCACATGGGAGGCTCATATTGTTAACATACTTATTATCCATAACAGCCATTATCACCGTCTTCAAAGCCACCAGAATGCACGACAAAAACACGGTACAAAATAGCAAATTACCTAAATAAAGTTTCCCCAGTAACGTCAAAAGCCACATTCTTTGCCATTATAAACACTCACCTCAAAAAATGGCCTCTTCTTTAAGCTGCTTTCTTCTATCTTCTTGATGAATCAACGATGACGCAGTTACTGTATATTATTTTATTCTCAGGAGGATTGTACCGTTCCGCTCGAGACGAGACCAACTTCAAAGCTCGCGCTGTGGTCCACCGTCCGTCCCTTCTGCTCTCAGCGTCACTCGTCAAAAAGGACAGATCTACAAGCTCGCAGCGCGGTGCGATGCGACGCGTTGTTAGCTTGTAGATCTGTTGTTTTGTAACACGACACCCTGCATGGTGAACTTTGACTTGGAGCCAACCACTGAGAGTTTACGTCACTTGGCAGCCATTTGTAGTTTTCTTCAGTTTCCTAGAGATTCCAGGAGATGCATCTCGGGCTGTAGCCTGTAGGCTATTAATAAGCTACTTATTGATGATGAACTAGAATGGCTCATGTATTTGACTGACATGTGTGCATGCCTGTTTTGTTTGAATTAGACATTTGGGCAGGCGCCAAATATTTATTAGATATATTAGATATAGTAGTGTGATTATGAGAATGCTATATTCAACTACCCCTACAAAAATAGGGCACCCACATTATATATATATATATATATATATATATATATATATATATATATATATATATATATATATATATATATATATATATATATATGTGTATGTATGTGTATGTGTATATATATATATATATATATATATATATATATATATATATATATATATATATATATATATATATATATATATATATATGCGTGTGTATGTATATATGTGTATACTATGTATATATATATATATATATGTGTATAAATATACGAATAAATAATATATATTGACATGAAGGGCAAAAGGATTGAGAACCACACTGTAACCAGTGTGGTTCACGAAATACTATGGATTTGAAAAGTGCACCTCAACTATCCCAAATTCCCAATGAACCACTGAAGGACCCTGAGGTGCTATAGGACTTCAGTAATTGTGCTGAGGTGCTATATAGCACCACAAAAATCCCAAAGAACCACTGAAGAACCACTGTGGTGCTATATAGCACCTCAAGTATCCCAAAGAACCGCTGCAGCACCCATGTTTTTTTGTGTGTGTGTGTGTACTGAGCAGCGACCCGGTTATCGAATTATTGGCTTAGGAATGCGACAAAAACAAAACAATCTCCATGAATTCAAGGCTTAGTTCATGGGGTGTGTGTAATTGATAGAAAATAAGTCATTTTTTGGGTGAACTATACTCCTTTAAAGGTGTTAGAGATGATCAGCTAAAACATAAAGTGCAAACAGAGTCTTAACATATTTGTCAGGTTCACAAGCTTAAACATTCACAGGTAAAATCCACATGGTAGATTCACAGGAAGAGTCAAGTCTAATGCTTGTTTTAAAGTTTGAACCAATAACGCAGGAAGGCAAAATTCACACAGAATGAAACCGGTATCTCCAGTACTCACAGTTTAAGATAGATACTGTAGATTGACTGGCAAAAAAACATACGATAAACAGAGGATCTGACAAGCACTCAAGGAAACAGACAGGTACACATGGGTAAACTAACCAGACACAGCTGAAATCAATGGACAATCAACATAGGAAAGGCTGAGGAAAATACTTTTTTCCTGAAAAGGATCCAAAAGGTTGCTAGCCGACCTTCTATCTCAATGGTTCCCAAACTGGGGGTCGGGATTTTGTTGGGGGTCCCCAGATAATTAGCTTAATGTGCAATATTGTTTTCTCACTCAACAGTACACAAAGCAACATACAGGATAATAGTGTATACAGGGTATCTGCACATTTCTAAAGTGACAATTTAAGGACTTTTAAGACCTTTTTTAATACAAACAAAAAAAGAAAAACACTAATAATAAGACCATTACTACGTCAAAAGTAACCAACAAATTATACTATAAAAATGTAATCTAAATTGTCAAATATTGTCTAAGAAAGTGGCAAAAGAAAATAGCTGATGTACAGGCTCACAACACTCTGCTCTAGTGGATTGGCTTTTTTCACAATATTTATCTGTGGAACCAAGAGTTAAATTAAATGAATGTAATGCCTACAATTCCAAGTGCTTGTCAGGTTGAAATATGATTATTTTGGGGGGGGGTCACAGCCTGAAAAGTCTCTCTCTCTCTCTCTCTCTCTCTCTCTCTCTCTCTCTCTCTCTCTCTCTCTCTCTCTCTCTCTCTCTCTCTCTCTCTCTCTCTCTCTCTCTCTCTCTCTCTCTCTCTCTCTCTCGCGCTCTCTCTCTCTGCATGACTTCCTGGAGCGCTGCGTGAGTCTGGGATCTGAATCTGAATGAATTGAGACACAACATTAAAGTGCGGGTTCGGCTTTCAAGCAGAGCCGTCGCATTTCACCGCGTCCTGCTGTGTTTTACCGTCATATTTTATTCACGCCACACTTTGCAAAGTGACGTTTATGTAGTCGATGCGTGCATTCGCCACAAGCATTAACTATCTGCTGTTCAGTGTAATGTTGATAGTGCATAATGCATGTACAATTGGATGTGGGATTCACATACACTCCGTTAACCTCTCTCTCTTTCTCTCTGTCTCTCTCTCTCTCTGCCACATTCTTCCCCGCAAGCTGTTTTTATTCTAGTCTGTCCTTGTAGTCTAGCGCAGTGGTTCTCAAAGTGGGGTCCGGGGACCCCCAGGGGTCCTTAAGGGGGTTACAGGGGGTCGCCACCAAAAGAGGTTAATATAGCATAAAAATGTGCTCAGTTCGAAACTTCTTTTGGAATACATTTTTATACAAATCTTCTCTTATGGGGGTCCCTGGCACACAGATGGGGGTGCACGGCCAAATACATATAGGTCAGTGGTTCTCTTTTCAGGTCGCGACCCCCCCCCCAAAATAATCCTATTTGAACTGGGGACCCCCCACCATGACAAGCCTCTTTCTTAGTCAACATTTGACAATTTTATATAGTCTAATTTGTTGATTACTTTTCATGCAGTAATGGTCTTTTTATTGTGGTTTTTATTTTATTTTATTGTAAAAGCTCTTAAAAGTCCTTGAATTGTCACTTTAGTATACTGTATGTTGGATTGTTTACTGTTGAGTGAGAAAACAATGTTGCACACGCATGTCTTTGTATGCGTGCGTGCGCGTGTGTTAAATTAATTAACTGTACTTTTTATGTATGGAGAGTATGACAACGATAGTCATCAGTTATTAGACATGAGCATAATTGCATGCTCAGGGGTTATGAAGACAACCTCGGGCCATATTATATAGTATCTTAACCTTCACAATTTTACTCGGCAGTCTTCCGTGTTGACAGTAATTTGTTGCCATTTTAACTGTGACTGTCCCCTTTCTCCAAGGCACATTGTGTCACATTTACCCAATTGTTACAGTGTTTGAGTATGTGTCAGCATACTGTGTGCACTGTATGTAGGCCTACTGCATAATGCACTGTACGTATTGTACACATCATATAGCTCATGCCACTGTGTGTATGATGATGGGACTCAACACAAGCACCTCTGGCCATGGAAACCTGGACGCATTAGAACATGCACACAGGCAGCCAGTCCCATTCAATTCAAGTCACCACATTGTAAACAGACTGCTCACATCCCCATTCTAAAATTGCCAAGAGCAGGGGACGGCGACACCTTTTTTACATGAAGTGCCCCATTTTTATTTTCTTGATAGTCAGTGTGCCATATCAACCTTAAGTTTGATTATGGGGTAGAGTGGTAGAGTGGCCGGGTAGAGTGAACTGGAAAATCCGCAAGGTTCCCAGTTCGATCCCGGGCTGGGGCGCTCCCCTAGAGTTAGTGTCGAAGTGTCCTTGAGCAAGATGCTGAACCCCTAATTGCTCCCGATGAGCAGGTTGGTGCCTTGCATGGTTTCCTCCGCCATCGGTGTATGAATATGTGTGTGAATGGGTTAATGGCACAATCAATGTAAAGCGCTTCGGATAGAAGCGCTATATAAATGCACCATTTACAATGCAGGTCCATAAATATCGATTTTTAGCAGCCTCTGCTGGTCATTACCGTCACTGCAGGCCGTTCGTTTATTCCTCCGTTACCCAGAATTCCATTTGTTTTCACCGGAAGACGGAAGCGTTTCAAAAAGCGTTCTTTTAATTGTTTTATACTATCTGTAGATCGTTTCTCTTAGCCAGTGGAGCTTTAGTTACCGTGAGCTGTGTTTTCTTTTTCTGTAGTTTTTCGATCTTCAAATCGTACAATCTCTTAAAAACGATAGATATATATAAAGGCTAGATGGCTCAAGGGGGCGGCGCAAGCGTAGCTCAACCGCGGCCATCTTGAAACAGTCATATATATATATATAATAACTACATCTTTGGTGTTTACAACACACCAAACCGTTTGAAAATCGGATGAAAATTGAGCACGCTATGGTTATTTTAAAGTATATGCACCATAGACATAATGTTATGAATGACTGTTTCAAGATGGCCGCCATGTGGCAACGTCGTACTCCATTGGCCAGCAGCGCGGGTGAGTCATCTAGCCTTTATATATATCTATGTTAAAAACAGCGTGAGATTCCTTTTTGTTATTAGCGCGGTAGTTCCTGGCCAAACAGGAAACCGGTGCGGTAGTTCCTGGCCAAACACGGCCCCCTCGCGTATTAGGAGAGCAGGGTGAGTCACCAGAACCAAGGACGGGTGTTTTTGATGAATCTGACATGTTAAAAATGGAGTTTGAAGTTATAATGGGTTTGTATAGGAAGGGGGCGTGTCTGATAAAATGAATATCAAATATCTAAATACTGAATCAAGCAACTTAAAAACTGTCTGGGGGCTCACAAAAGCCTCAGTAGACGATAAAATGACCCAAAGTTTTTTTTAAAGTGAAATATCCCTTTAACTCATTTTGCTGGGGACCCCCTCACGGAGCACTGTGAGAACCACTGCTTCGTGGTGCACTGCATCTGGTGCCACAAAAACGCAGTGCAATTGTCATACTGTAGCTAAAATGAGAGACAGACAGACTCACTTGGTTGTATAACAAAATAAAATGTAAGTAAGTTGGTGTCAGTGGAAATGTAAGGAATGAATACGGGTGTTTGTTCATGCTGTTGTACGTGTGTGCGTGCGTGCGTGAAGAAATGCTTGCATGCAGTTCTTTGTTCTTTCGTGACATTGCTAAGTCAGAGGTACAGCTGGTCGCCTTTTATTTGCGTTTGAAGAAAACAATGAATTAAACATTATTTGCCAATTTCCCCTCGCACAGTGTGTGTTCCACATCGTGTCAAGTTTAACCCATTAAGGCCCGGGGAACGCATCTGTGTCATTTTAAGATTTATTTGGGCTATTCCAAAATAGCAGATCTACAAGCTCATAGTGCGGCACTCGGTGCCGCGCTATGAGCTTGTAGATCTGGTATTTTTGGAAAAATAGTTAGAAAAACCTTTGAATATATATATTTTCAAAGGGAACATGTGTAACTCAAATCTTTGTTTCTGGGGATACTACGAATGTCTTCTAAATCTTAACAGTTTTTTGAAAAAAAACTTATGTTGCTATAATATCAGTGGTTCTCCAACTTTTTTCATGTCAAGGACCACCCAAAATGCTACACCGACCTCCATCTCAAAATATGTTGTTCCAGGGACCCCCCAGAAGCAAACAATTTGAGTTAAAAATGATGTTCGCTTAAAAAAAACCAGATATACATATTCAAAGATTTGCACACATTTTCACGATAAAAAAAAAAGCAGATCTACAAGCTCGTAGTGCGGCACTCGGTGCCGCGCTATGAGCTTGTATATCTGCTATTTTTGAATAGCCAAAGAAATCTAAAAATGACACAGATGCGTTCCCGGTCTTAATGGGCTAAAGGATTAAAGTAAGCCTGTATATTAAAATGTAACCAGCGTGCAAGCTTAAACAAAGCTCCATGGGAACACAGAGATAATGTCATGACAACTAAATTGTGACCAAGCATTAACTACTTTAGACCTGGCGCCCATATTTTTGGGCATTCATTTTGTTTTATTCCCAAAAAACGTTACATACATTTTCAAAGGGTTGTAAAAAAAATTGCTAAAATAGGCGATCTACAAGCTCACAGCGTGGTGTGGCGATCCGACGCGTTGTGAGCTTGTAAATCGGCTATTTTCTCTCGACACGTGGTATGATGATGGATAAAACAGGGCTTTCGAATGATATCTGATGTAGATGTGACACGGTGTGAGCTTGCAGATCTGCTATTTTAAACAACAACAAAATTAGGGGCAATTAGGGGTTCAGCGTCTTGCTCAAGGACACCTCGACACTAACTCTGCGGCAAAATATATAAAATGGTAAATAGTAAATGGTGCATTTATATAGCGCTTTTATCCAAAGCTCTTTACATAGATTGTGCATTACATTCACCCATTCACACACACACACACACATTCACCCACCGATGGCGGAGGAAACCATGCAAGGCACCAACCTGCTCATCGGGAGCAATTAGGGGGTTCAGCGTCTTGCTCAAGGACGCTTCGACACCAACTCTGGGGGAGCACGGGATCGAACATGGGACCGGCCGCTCTACCGGCAAACTCTACCCCTGAGCCACTGCCGCCCCCAAGCTATATGCTTTGACCTATCAGTGAAGATACACACGTGGATCAAAGCAACACACGTGCGTATATAAGTGCATAATATTCTGACAGGGGTGACTAATGTGTCTCAGTAGTGGTCGGGCCTTGGCATAGATTGGCCGTCCTGCACCTAATCCTGACAACATCACTTTTTTCCCCCCCACATCTCTGCATGCTTTTTGCACCATAGAACTCTCAGATGAGTGAAGCTCCTGTCATCCATTCCATATACCCCGATAACGTACCCTCTTTCATACGAACACTTTCATCTTGTTCTCTTGCCATATTTCATCCAAAATCGAGGCCTGCTCAGCATTTTAACCCATTCAAGCCAGGAAAACATCTGTGTCATTTTAAGATTTCTTTGGCTATTCAAAAATAGCAGATATACAAGGTCAAAGCGCGGCACCGAGTGCCGCGCTACGAGCTTGTAGATCTGCTATTTTTTGAAAAGTCGTGAAAATGTGTGCAAATCTTTAAATATATATTTTCTAAAGCGAACATTTGTAAACATTTTTGTTCCAGGGACCCCCCAGAAGCAAAGATTTGAGTTACAAATGTTCGCTTTAAACATACATGTATTCAAAGATTTGCACAAATTTACAATTTTTTTCAAAAATAGCAGATCTACAAGCTCATAGTGCGGCACTCGGTGCCGCGCTATGAGCTTGTAGATCTGCTATTTTTGAACAGCCAAATAAATCTAAAATGACAGAGATGCGTTCCCGGTCTTAACTCATTCAGTGCCAAAAATATTTCTGGCTATATCACCCCTGTGCCAAGGCCAAAAATACATTGTAAAAAAAAAGTGCTTAGGAGCCGAGATACAGCCTTTTTCAGTAAAAAGTTAAACAAGAAGTGAATGGAGCAGCAAATCTTCAAATCATCATATCTTGGGTTCTGAACCTTTTTTTTCAAAAAAAAAAAAAAAAAAAAAAAAAGATTTTTTTTTGAGTTTTTTTTTTTTTTTTTTCATGACGTCTCAGACGTCATTGGCACTCTGGGCTTATGAAAAACGTGACGTCTGCGACGTCATTGGCACTCAATGAGTTAATGGGTTAATACATGATGCCACAGAGCGTGATGGGTTGTTTATTGCTTAATTGCATCATCACGCAATCCATAGTACTGTATATGGAAGCATCTATATTGTTTGTTTCTCCAATCGTTAATTATGTTTACTGAGGCCCACGCTAGATGCGCCCACTTGGCAGCGATGATCACTGGCGTATAGCGTCATGAGGGCCAGTGCATGGGGCCATGGCCCGGTCAGTGAAGATTTGCCAGAAAAAATATTTCTGCTCCGACAACAATAGACACAAAGATTTGTATACATGTTGAACACTTAGGAAATGGGACATTCTGCATAATGAGTACTTTTTTTTATACTTTCAGTACATTTTGATGCCAATACTTGTACTTTTACTCAAGTAAATTTGAAATACCGGACTTTTACCTGTAACAGAGTATTTCTGCATTGCGGTAGCAGCGGTATTAACTTTTACTTAAGTAAAATATTTGAGTACTTTTTCCACCACTGCTGACAGTAACCTATACACCTACAGTAGACCATTGGTTCTCAAAGTGGGGTCCGGGGACCCCCCGGGGTCCTTGAGGGAGTTCCATGGGGTCCCCAGCTAAATGATGGATAGTTGGTTTTAACAAAATATCACTTACCCTACCTAAAAGTGTAAATTGTGCAATGTAGAAGTACTCTGTTACAAGTAAAAGTCCTGAATTCAAAATGTACTTGAGTAAATGTACAAAAGTATTGATATCAAAATGTACTTAAAGTATAATGTTTGAAAATAGTCTACAAGCTCACAACGCGTCGCAAAAAAAACAATTGGTTCCTAACTATCCATCATTTAGCTGGGGACCCCATGGAACTCCCTCAAGGACCCCAGGGGGTCCCCGGACCAATGGTCTACTGTAGGTGTATAGACGAACCCACAGACGCGCTGCCTGTAGGCGGCCATTGCTGCGGTGTCGCGTCCGCGGAGCGTTGACACCGCAGCAATGGCTGCGCGCAGGGCAGCGCTCCGTGGATTCGTGTATAGGTTACTGTCAGCAGTGTTGGAAAAAGTACTCAAATAGTAAAAGTCCGGTATTTCAAATTTACTTGAGTAAAAGTACAAGTATTGGTATCAAAATGTACTTAAAGTACCAAAAGTAAAAGTACTATAATGTTTGAAAATAGCCGATCTACAGTACAAGCTCAAAACGCGTCGCATCGAGCTTGTAGATCGGCTATTTTCAAATAGCCTGGGTATGAAATATGGCTAAAGTGGTTAATGTATGTTTTATAATGTAATAAGTTATATCCTCAAAGTAACAAGTAACTAAAGTTTTCAAATAATTGTAGTGGAGTAAAAGTACAATATTTGCCTCTGAGATGTAGTAGAAGTAAACGTACTGAAAATTGGAAATACTCCAGTAAAGTAAAAATTCTTCAAAAGTGTACTTAAGTACAGTATTTTGAGTAAATGTACTTAGTTACTTTACACCACTGCCTGCTGGTATATGTGTGTTCCCACATCACCGCAACTTCTTGTCTGAAAAAGACAAATTTCCAATTACCGGCAATGTAAAACGAACAATAAATTAATCTGCTTATACTCATCTTCGTAATCCCTCACC
Source organism: Gymnoscopelus braueri (assembly GCF_963280865.1). Lineage (NCBI taxonomy): Eukaryota > Metazoa > Chordata > Actinopteri > Myctophiformes > Myctophidae > Gymnoscopelus > Gymnoscopelus braueri. The sequence continues at coordinate 37,878,539 of NC_137622.1, forward strand.
CTCCTCCTCCGTCAATAAATCAGGCCCGCACTCTCTTCCTGCAAATTACCCCGCTATGATCAGGGCAGGCGGCCGGCGGGGCGCGCTGAATTATGGCCCTAATGGAGAGTGATGTGTGGCGGCCAGCGGGCGGCGTGTTTACACCTGGATGGAGCGAGCCTTTTCATTGGACTATCCATCTAACTAACAGGCAGCCCAGAGACGGCCTATATGCACCGCAAATCCATTTTACACGCTGCAGATTTAACCTGTTAAGACCGGGGGAACGCATCTGTGTCACTTTAGATTTCTTGGGGCTATTAAAAAATAGCAGATCTACAAGCTCGTAGCGCGGCACCGAGTGCCGCGCTACGAGCTTGTATATCTGCTATTTTCTTTTTTAAAGAAATCGTGAAAATGTGTGCAAATCTTTGAATATATGTACATTTTTAACTCAAATCTTTGCTTCTGGAGGTCCCTGGTACAAAATATTTTGAGATGGGGGTTCCGCGGCCAAATACATATCATTTTGGTTGATCCTTGACATGAAAAAGTTTGAGGAACCACTGAGCAACATAGTTTTGTGTTGTTACTTAGGCTTTAGAAGACATTTGTAGAATTCCCAGAAGCAAAGATTTGAGTAATTAAAAAAAAAAAAAAAGTATATATTCAAAGATTTGTACACATTTTCACGAAATAGCAGATATACAAGCTCATAGTGCGGCATTCGGTGCCGCGCTATGAGCTTGTATATCTGCTATTTTTGAATAGCCCAAAGAAATCTAAATAATGACACAGATGTGTTCCCGGTCTTAATGGGTTAAATAAACATGCAGGATTTTTTTGTGTGGTGTAGCTACACACACATTCACAAACAGGGCTGCAACTATTTATTATTTTCTTAGGGATTGTTCTATTGATGAGGGGAGGGTGATATGTGTCACCGCACGTACTCCTACAGGCTGGGGGGGGGCAGCACCTGTCAGTGGGGATTGTAGGACGGGAGCCGGGAGGATGCTTACACCCCCTGCCCGACCACTTTGGTCTGCCGAGTGTGGCAGACCTGGTTGCCTCGTCGCTCAGTGGTCCTTCTGGCCGATCTACACGGTCACAGCTTTTTTTTCTGTTCTGGCCCCACAGTGGTGGAATGAACTCCCCACTGACGTCAGGACAGCAGAGTCACTGCCCAACTTTCGCCTTGCCTACCTTGTTGTTAACTAGTTGTACGAGCTCTTGTTTTATTGTTTTATTGGATCTTGTTTATTCGATACACTTATTTGTTTTAGCTCTTGCTCATTTGATTTTCCTATTTTGTCTCATCTGTTTATGAAAGTAGGTAGCTGATATATTGCACGGGTGCATTTCTCCTTTCCGACATGTCGCCTTTCCGACGTTGACGAACCCTATACCTAACCCTAACCCTAACCATAACCGCACGCGGAAGCCACTAGTCGGAGTGGTGAGATGTCGGAATGGAAGGAGCACCCCATATTGCACTTGTACTTTAGCGCTAGGTATACTCTTTAGTTGCTTGTTTTAGAAGAGAATGCACTCAATACTTCCGGTGTTTAGTGGTTTTGTTCCCTACCTATAGACCGCCGAAGTCTGACGTCATTTACACATCCTTTGTTTGTCTACCTGGTTCGCAGTTTTCCACCCCCGTTCTGAATCCCATAGACGTATTTAATATCGCGCCAAATAAGAACTGTGTTCCAAAAATAAACAAATGACCACGGCGGGTTGACTCTTATGGATATGAAGCATCAACTGACGGTGAGAAAACGCTAATGTTACTTCCGCCAAATTAGTTACATTTTCGCCAGAAACAGACTGTATCAAATATAAGTGACTGACTATCATAAACGATACAGAACCTCCTCCCTGACAATAACGCCGACACGCGGTGTTTATTTTTGGACCACAATTCTTATATGAGACGATTCTAAGATGACCCAATGTTATTCTCCATAGAGAAATTACTTCCGCAAACCTGGGGATGAACGAGTGACGTCAGGACTTCGGTGCTCTATGTTGAATGCACTTATTGTAAGTCGCTTTGGATAAAAGCATCTGCTAAATGACTGTAATGTAATGTAATGTAATCTCCACATCTTCCTGGTGGGGGCTCCTCAATGGCAGCAGAGCCAGTAGGATACAACAGCAGTGACAACACAATGTGTGAGGGGAGGAATCAATTGGCATAACGACTAAACTGGGGAGAAAAGGGGGTAAAAAGATTTTAAAAAATCCTCATCTATGGTTGCTTACTACTGTATGACGTTCCCAGATTAAGGACGCTAGGGTTCATGTGATTAAAACCCAATGACAAGTATCCTTTAGAGAACCTTTATAAATGCTTTGAGGACACAAAAAAAACGTTGAATGGCAATCAACTTTCTCCAGCTAAATGAAAGCACGTCTGAGGTCATGTTATTAAGCTCCCCTGTGTGTGTGTGTCATAACATCACCTCTGACCCCCATAATGTCCTCATGTGTGTGTGTGTGTCATAAAATCACCTCTGACCCCCATCATGTCCTCATGCCAATATCTTTGACTCAGCCTTCAGCATTTAACAGACAAATACATTCAGCTGTAAAATCGAGGGAAATTCAAGCCCTTTCGTGACCTGATTAAAAGCCCAACCCATGCAATAATAGACAGCAAATACAACTACTACTACTACTACTACTAATAATAATAATAATAATAATAACTGCAAAAAAAAAACTGCACCTCACAACATGAGACAAGAAATCCAGAGGATAGCACTTCAAAGCATTACTTAAAACACTTATTTCCAAAGTGGTCCTCTGTGTAAAAAAAACAAAACATTACAAACACATGGAAATAAATAACACATAAAAAAAACCTCTAGTTATCACTATAAAACAATTAGCCTTAGAATTAATTAAAATAACTAAACCACTAGAACAAGCACTAAATTAAATAACAGTCGACATGTTTACCTGGTCTTGTAAACAAACATTACGAACACATGGAAATGAATATCACATAAAAAACCTATAGTCATCAAAAGCCACTAAGTATAATTTTGCTCCTGTTTTTGAGACTATGTTCTGACCTCTATGTTTTCTGGTTGTTTTGGTTTTACCAGGGGGTCCCAATGCAAAAGTAGTTAATATAGCCTCACAGTCATTTTAACCAACATATTTTATACTTTGGCTATTCAAAAAAAGCAGATATATACGGCACAAAGTGAGCCTTGTAGATCTACTATTTTTTGAAAAATCGTGAACATTTGTGCAAATCTTTGAATATATATAACTGTATATATATATTTTTAAGCAAACTCAAATC
>NC_137622.1:37886836-37893553 GCF_963280865.1 Gymnoscopelus braueri
GTAGATATGAGCTTGTAGATCTGCTATTTTTGAAAAAATGTGAAAATGTGTGCAAATCTTTGAATATATATATTATTTTAAAGCAAACATTAACTCAAATCTTTGCTTCTGGGGGTTTGAGATGTGGGTCCACGGCCAAATTCATATCATTTTGGGGGTCCAACATAAAAAAGTTTGAAAACCACTGATATAGAAACATACGTTTTTCTGGATAGGATTTTCCTCAGCGTAAATCCTCAGGGTAAACATCTATTTGAACAACTCTCAAGGTCCTTACACACCGGCGAATATGCGAATATACGCAAAATTCGGACTCGTTCCGAATAATTAAAAGACGCTTTTTCGCTTCGCGAAACTGATGTGGACGCTTGCATTGACTTTGTAAGGTTTAAAAAAAAAACGTATTTATTCGTATGAAGAATTCGCCCCGGTGTGTAAGGACCTTCAGAGTTAAATTAACATTGAGGATTTTATACTCTGCATGTTTGCATTTCCACAGAGAGGGGTCAGAGCACAGTTAACACGTTCAGTCCGGGAACGCACCTCATGCCATTTTAGATTGCTTTGGCTAATCAAAAATAGCATTACATTACAGTCGATTAGCAGACGCTTTTATCCAAAGCGACTCTCAATAAGTGCATTCAACATATACTGTAGGTAGGCAAGAAAACTACTAATCACCAGAAGTCTTAAGTGCATTCTCTTCTAAAACAAGCAACTAAGAGCATGCCTAGCGCTAAGGTAAAAGTGCCATATATCAGCTACCTACTTTCTTAAACAGATGAGACAAATATACAAGCTCATAGCTCGGCACTGAGTGCCGAGCTATGAGCTTGTAGATCTGCTATTTTTGAAAAATCTTGAACATGTGTGCAAATCTTTTTAAAGCGAACATTTGTAAAAGATTTTTGTTCCAGGGACCAAGAAGAAAAGATTTGAGTTACAAATGTTGGCTTTAAAAATGTATATATATTCAAATATGAGCAAAAAGATTTTCACGTTTTTTCAAAAACAGCAGATCTACAAGCTCATAGTGCCGCGCTATGAGCTTGTAGATCTGCTGTTTTTGAATAGCCTAAATAAAAAAAAAAAATGACAGAGATGCCTTCCCGGATGGAATGTGTTAAGAGCAGGTATATAGCGCCTCTGTGCCTTATCAAAGACACACATGGGTTGTTGCTGTGGGGGAACAACTGTGTGCACAACTTGGCAGCCCGAGGCGCTGTGAGTGAGCTTGCAGATTGAATGGTTTTAGCCACCGCGCACAGTGGTGGAAAAAGTACTCAAATGTTTTACTTAAGTATCAATACTGCAATAGAATTACTCTGTTAGAAGTAAAAGTCTGGAATTCAATTCAAAGTAAAAGTACAAAAGTATTGGTATAAAAATGTACTTAAAATACCAAAAGTAAAAGTACTAAAATGTTTGAAAATAGCAGATCTACAAGCTCACAACGCGTCGCAATTCGACGCGTTGTGAGCTTGTAGATCTGTCTCTGTCGGGTGGAAACCCCTATATGTCCAAAACTGTCACTTTTCAGGATTCAAATAAAAAAATACAGCAAAAGTAGCAGATCTACACGCTCAAAGTGCGTCACTTGTATATCTGCTACTTTCGATCAGTGGTGTAAAGTAACTAGGTACATGTACTCAAGTACTGTACTTAAGTACAATTTTGAGGTATTTTTACTTTACTGGAGTATTTCCAATTTTCCATACTTTTACTTCTACTCCACTACATCTCAGAGGCAAATATTGTACTTTTATACTCCACTACAATTATTTGAAAACTTTAGTTACTAGTTACTTTGTAGATTTGGATTATTATTACAAAACCACTTCAGCCCTAAATAAATTTCGCCCATTTGAAAATAGCAGATCTACAAGCTCACAATGCGTCACGATGCGACGCATTGTGAGCTTGTAGATCTGCTATTTACATTTTTATGCATTTTATTCAATTGAAAACTTTGTGAAATGGGACTTTCTGCGTAATGAGTACTTTCTACTTTTGGTACTTTAAGTACATTTTGATACCAATACTTTTGTACTTTTACTCAAGTACATTTTGAATTCCAGACTTTTACTTTTATCAGAGTATTTCTACATTGCAGTATTTGATACCTTTACTTAACTCATTCACTGCCTGAATTATTTCTGGCCGCGTTTGCCCACTGCCAGAGATTTTTCATTGAAAAAAAAAAAGTTCTCAGGAGCCGAGATACAGAATGTTTAAGTTTCAAGTTAGGGCGCGCTCCCACCAAGAGTTGGCTGGCCGCTGTTAAACGCAGGTTGTGCGCGGCCACAGTTTTTTGCAGCCAGGGAATTCTAAAAAACGGGAGTGTCGCGCCTGTCACTCACTTTCAGGACCCTCCCCGTAGCCCGCACTGCCTTCTGCCTAGAGCACCATGTTGCTTCCTGAGTCTTGAGACGGTCCGCCTTCGACTCACCCGATTGGACAGAGGGAGAAAATCAGCGCCTGCCTCCAGCAGTTTTATGCTTAGTCGCGGAGAGCAGATAAACGCAAGGTCTGCGCGACAAGGGGAAAAATCTGCTCTTGCGTGAATCAACGCATTTGCATTGACAATGCATTGGCAGATTCTGCAAACAGCGGCCAGCCAACTCTTGGTGGGAGCGCGCCCTTAACAAGGAAGTGGATGGGAGTCTAGATCTTCGAAAAATAATCTTAAAAAATAATCTCCTTGGTCTTTGGGTCAAATTGAAAAAAATAATAATAATCTTTGAAAGATTTAAAATTACGTTTTTTACGTCCTAGGCAGGTTTGGTAATTGGAAAAAAATACGTTTTTTACGTCTTATGTAAAAAAAAAAACGTACTTTTTTCCACCACTATTTTTGATAGTTTAGTGTAACAATATAGTTTGATCAAGTAGGGCATTCATTTATGAAACAAAACCCACAAAAAGTTATAGTGTGTAGAATAGAGGTTTCTGCCTGACAGCAACGATATATCACCAGAGAACCGGGGGTCACGGATATGTGACCTTATAGGGCTTAAGTGGTTAGAGAAAATCCATTGGCATCAAAGCGGCCTGAGCCCAAAGCTTATGGTTTCAAAGGCCTTTGGCAGCAGTGTGGCACACACACACACACAGGTTGGCACCGGTTGGCACACACATCGTCACCGTGCGGCACAAACACCACCTGTGCCAAGACAGAGGACAGCCAAGGGATCTGCAAATGACCCCTCTCTCTCCCTCTCTCTCTCTCTTTGTTATCCAACTCTTTTGTGTCTTTCCCTCTCTCTCCATCTTCACTTTGAACATTCTGTCTCTCTGCCCGTCTGTCTGTCTGCCCGTCTGCCCGTCTGTCTGTCTGTCACCCCTCTCTCTCTCTCTACACTTTAGGCATTTAGTAGACGCTCTTATCCAGACAGAGCAAGGCATACACATAGAATGCAGAGAGACAGCATAGTGCCTCAGTAATCTAGGATCACTGGTAAACCAATAAACTAGCATCAGTCTAAACAATGTAGCCTACTATCAAAAATTATAATAAAGACACATCTGTACTTTGAAACTATATAGGATACCAGGTAAACAATGAACCTAGCATCTGTCTAAATAACCAGTGGTGGAAAAAGTACCAATACTGCAATATAAAAATACTCTGTTACAAGTAAAAGTCCATAATTAAAAATTAACTTGAGTAAAAGTACAAAAGTATTGAGTAAAAGTACAAAAGTATTGGCATCAAAATGTACTTAGAGTACCAAAAGTAAAAGTACAAAAATGTCAGATCTACAAGCTCACAACGTTGTGAGCTTGTAGATCGGCTATTTCAAATAGTCTAGGTATAAAATAGGGTTAAAGTGGTTAATGTATGTTTCATTATATCATCATTTATATCTGAAAAGTAACTAGTAACTAAAGTTTTCAAATAAACGTAGTGGAGTAAAAGTACAATATTTGCCTCTGAGATGTAGTGGAGTAGAAGTAAAAGTATAGACAATTGGAAATACTCAAGTAAAGTACAAATACCTCAAAATTGTACTAAAGTACTGTACTTAAGTAAATGTACTTAGTTACTTTACACCACTGTAAATAACATGCTATCTAAATTACATTTTTAACATTGTGGCCAAGAAAAACAAGGCAAACATGAGAACAGATGACCCCTCTCTCTCTCTCTCTCTCCCTCTCCCTCTCCCTCTCTCTCTCTCTCTCTCTCTCTCTCTCTGATGGATAGTGTTGTTCTGCACACAGACAGAGAGCATGTTTATCCTCCAGAGCAGAGAGAAACAGGTGGTTGAACGCCACAGGGGAACAACACAGATATAGGCCTCTACATTATCAATAACAGGAAACAGACTGAATTACTTCTCTGTCTGCATTGGGATTTAAATGAGATGTTCTGACTCTGACAGGAAGGAAGAAGCAAGTAAGTCAGTCTACAGTGGGATGTAAATCATTCATTCATCACGTCAGCCTATAAAATCCAGACAGTCAGTCAAATATTCAGCTATGCCAGCCTGCCACTTTCTCTGTCTGTCAGTCAGTCAGTCAGTAAGTCAGGCAAATGTCCAGCAATCCATATAGCCAGCCAGCCAGCGAGATTTCTTATTGTCTATCAGGTTCTTTGAAGTGTGTGTGTGTGTGTGTGTGTGTGTGTGTGTGTGTGTGTGTGTGTGTGTGTGCGTGCGTGCGTGTGCATGTGCGTGTGTGGGGGATCTTAAGACCGTCAAAGCCTGTCCTCTCCATTGCTGAGGTCTTTATACCAGCAACGAAAATGGATTGCCTGTCTGTCTGTCTTTCTGTCTGTCTCTCTCTTTCTTTTAATAGCAGCAGCATTTTTGGTTAAAAAACAATTGACGGTTAATTTGCAGTTTGCCTATTGTCTAACGTGTAGCATCGCCCCTGAGAGGTGCTATATCTGCATTGACCCCCGTCATCTCCGCCATTATATCTGCATTCACTCTGTCATCATCACCACAGTTTGAATTGTCTGTATATTAACCTTTAAGGCCGGGAAAGGAACGCACGTGTCATTTTAAGATTTCTTTGGCTATTCAAAAATAGCAGATATACAAGCTCATAGCGCGGCACCGAGTGCCGCGCTATGAGCTTGTAGATCTGCTATTTTTGAAAAATCCTGACAATTTGTGCAAATCTTTTATATACATTTTTAGCTCAAATCTTTGGTTCTGGGGGTCCCTGGAACAAAATATTTTTAGATGGGAGGGGGTCCGCGGTCAAATTTTGCGGGTCCTTTGAAAACCATTGATAATATAGCCAAACTAGAAAAAGTGCTCCTCGGAGCACAGGTCTCCGCCAGGTCAGGTACGTTATTGTGGCCTCCTGGTGGCGCTATAATAGGCCAATGTGAAAAGGGTGCCATTTATTCTTAGGTCTTTCACGGCAATCAGACACTGCATTGATGATTTGAGGCATTTTGTTCCAAAAATGTGTTTTGCTAAATTAGACCTGCTGGTGGCGCTATAACAGGCCAATGTGAAAAGGGTGGCATTTCTTCCTCGGCCTAGTGGGAATGTGCGTGTGAAAATTCACGGAAATTGCAAGCTGCGTGCATAGTTTGAGGCTTTTTGTTCAAAACGGACCAATCCTGCAAACTTTGGAAGCCAACCATAGGCAATGAGGATGGAATATGGGAAATCGGACAGATTTGTGTTGATCACATGACTATAGAGATACTGTGTACCGATTTGCATGACGTTTGGATAAAATCTGTAGGAGTAATGTAAAAAAAAAAGGGTTTTACACAAATCGGCCTCCTGGTGGCGCTATAACAGGCCCATGTGAAAAAATTGGGGCAGAGGTTCTGAATTGGCATCCAGGAGTGTGTGTGCACAGTTTCGGAGCGACCGGGCCAACGGTGCCAGAGATTAGCTGCTAACACACAGACAGGACACACGGACGGACACACGGACACACGGACACACGGACACACGGACGGACGGACAGGGGCGAAAACATACTCTCTCGCCATGCCTTTCGGCCTGGCGGAGACAATAAGTAAAATAAAAAAAATAAAAATAAACTTTAGGAAAAAAAAAACTGTTGAGATTTAGAAGGCATTTGTGAAATCCCCAGAAGCAAAGATTTGAGTTAAAAACTTTCGCTTTAAAAAAGTATATATATATATATATATTTAAACTAAAGATTTGCACACATTTTCACAATTTAAAAAATAATAGCAGATCTACAAGCTCATAGTGCGGCACTCGGTGCCACGCTATGAGCTTGTAGATCTGCTATTTTTATATAGCCAAAGAGATCTTAAAATGACACACAGATGCGTTCCCGGTCTTAAAGGCTTAACACACTGAGGGGGGGGGGGGGGGGGGGCACAGAAGGAAGGAGGGATGACTAAAGATCAAAAGGCAGAGGACAGAATACAACCACTTGCAATGGGCCTGGTTTTCAACACACTCAAGGGACCAGTGCACTATGTACCTGTCAAACTATACTTCAAAAGAGAGAGAAACGCCCCACGGGGACAGAGCTCCACTGATCTCATTCATTCACAAACATGGGGATGAATTCATTCTACTATTATCCCACCAAAATGTGGAATGACCTATACACCACCAGCCATCAAAAAGTCTGGCTCTCTACCCTCCTTCAAAACCGCCATAAAAGAGCACCTGTCTGCAATTTGCAACTGGATCTATTTGCAAAATAAGCCCCCCCCCCCCCCCCCCCCCCCCCCCCCCCCCACACACACACATATCAGAATCA
>NC_137622.1:37893753-37919929 GCF_963280865.1 Gymnoscopelus braueri
TGGAAGAAAAGGCTCGGAAACATCATTTCTTCCCCACAGCAAACTGAACTGCTCAGGCAGGAGGTAAAGATTTGTCAAACGACGACTCTAAAGCACCTCAAACATGGCCGCCAAGTACAGATGATGTAAATGCATCTTGGGAGGAAATAACATGCAGTTAATCTGCTTTATTTTTTTCAGTGCATATCACAATTCATATTCACCAAATACATATTATGTCAAACAATACAAAAAGACACACATAACCATGATTCAAGTAAAAGAAGAACACTTAAAGAGGTGGTGCCATGTTTTTGCACTTTTTCTGTTTTTCATGTGTCTATGAGGTTGATAGAACTTCATTAAGCCCCCCGGTGGTGTTTTTATGGTGTTTTATGTCTTCTCTGACTATTTGGAGTTTCTTCCTGGAGGCTGAAACCTTGAGGGTCAAAAGTGCCAATAGAGAAACAGCTCTTTAGTGACGTCACAAAGCCATACCCTCCCCCTCATTATCATAACACAACAGGTGTGGGCATGAGGAGGAGGAGGGACTAGGACAGGTGGGTGGTGCTAAGGTGGTGGAGGAGGTGCTAAGGTGAGAAGCAGGTATACTTAATGAACTGGTGGGTGTGTCTACATAAAAACAACATTTTAACACTTACTGTACACTTTTTTTTTGTTGAAAAAAATAATCCTTACATAATAATAATACCTTATGATCAAGTTTTAGGGTTGAAAAATATCATGGCACTCCATCTTTAAGCCCTTTTTTCACTATATTTGAATATTAAAAAGACGAATTGTGACGAATGTGTGTGTGTGTGTGTGTGTGTGTGTGTGTGTGTGTGTGTGTGTGTGTGTGTGTGTGTGTGTGTGTGTGTGTGTGTGTGTGTGTGTCTCACGTATTTCGAGAACCGCTCCGACCGATCGACTTCAAACTCGGCATGCGTATCGCCGAGGACCCGACGGCGTGATGCACCGAGTTGGAAGTTGGTTGGATCTGCGGTTGTCCCAAAAACGTAGATATATCCACAAATCCACAAAAATGGAGAACCCTGATGTCATACACTGGACTCCAGGACACAGATAACTCCACACAGACAGATGGGTTCAAACTGACAACGGGTATAGCATAACCGGAGGGGAACGCGTTCCCAACGGGCGTTGTTCCCGACTCCGGTTGAAATGTGGAGACAAGGTTTCTGCCCGACGACAACAACAAAATACTCATGCTGTACGACCTCAAAAACGTGTACAACTGTCAGTACTGCACATATGGGAGAAAACACCCCATCATGTGTTCCTTTATGACTGCCTGCCTGAGTGTATACTCTATGAAACCACATGATATCATTTATATGACAACAAAAACTAAATGCGTGGAAATGCTCAATATGTTGTCAGCTGTGAGGACAGGAGACTCTACGGGTGTGAGTGGTGGTGGAGGAGTGTGTGTGTGCATGTAAACAGTGTGTATGTCTCCCCTGGCCCTCATGTATTATAATAGCATGGAGCTGATAGCTCCACGCTTCAACGCTGTGTGTGTGTGTGTGTGTGTGTGTGTGTGTGTGTGTGTGTGTGTGTGTGTGTGTGTGTGTGTGTGTGTGTGTGTGTGTGTGTGTGTGTGTGTGTGTGTGTGTGTGTGTTAATACGACACCCTGCGTCAATGACAGAGACCAAGCTCTAATTAGGCTGTCACGCCGAGAGAAGGAGAGAGAGAGAGAGAGAGAGAGATGAGAGAGAGAGAGAGAGAGAGAGAGAGAGAGAGAGAGAGAGAGAGATGAGAGTCAGCTGAGAGACGAGGTGAGAGAGAGACAAGGCAGAAGGGGCAGAGAGAGATTGTACAGACATCATGAGACAGAGAGAGAGAGAGAGAACGAGAGAGAGTGTGAGTGTGAGTGTGAGTGTGAGTGTGTGCGTGCGTGCGTGCGTGCGTGCGTGCGTGCGTGCGTGCGTGCGTGCGTGCGTGCGTGCGTGCGTGCGTGCGTGCGTGCGTGCGTGCGTGCGTGCGTGCGTGCGTGCGTGCGTGCGTGCGTGCGTGCGTGCGTGCGTGCGTGCGTGCGTGCGTGCGAACGAGAGAGAGAGAGAGAGAGAGAGAGAGAGAGAGAGAGAGAGAGAGAGAGAGAGAGAGAGAGAGAGAGAGAGAGAGAGAGGGAGAGGCCTTATTAGGGAGGAAAGGTGTCAGACTGGTGGCAGGAAACAGAGGAGGAGGCAGAGGCAGGAGAAGAGGAGAAGAAAGGGTGAGGCGGCCTGACGAGGGAAGGAAGGAAGGAAGGGAGGGAGAGAGAGAGGGAACGGGAGGTGGAGGAGTGAAAGAGAGGGGGGGCAGAGGTAGAGGATGGGAGGAGGAGGAGAAGGAGGAGGAGAAGGAGAAGGAAAGGGGGCTTGAGAGATTTGGAAGAGCCACGGGGGGGGGGACGGGGGGGAAGAGGGAGGGGGAGAGGCTAAGGGCGAAAGGAGGGAGCAGTTGTGAGCTTGTAGATCGACTATTTTCAAATAGCGTAGGTAGCCTATAAAATAGGGCTAAAGTGGTTAATGTATGTCTTCTGCAAAGTAACTAGTAACTAAAGTTTTCCAATAATTGTACTGGAGTAAAAGTACAATATTTGCCTCTGAGATGTAGTGGAGTAGAAGTAAAAGTAAAAGGCAAATGGAAATACTCCAGTAAAGTAAAAGTACCTCAAAATTGTGCTTAAGTACAGTACCTGAGTAAATGTACTTAGCTACATTACACCACTGTATAGCTGTCCCTGCGGTGGTATTAATGAACACACACATCACAGAGAGAACACTAGCTTCATTACAGTCAGAACTGTCTGCAATGCACTGAGAGCAGTGTGTTTTAATGAGGCGTGCTTTAATTGTGCAGCCATGGGCGCTTTGCTGGATGAACAGGGTTGATTACATTATTCACCTGGGTTTTTGCAGAGAGACACACTGGCACAAGTGCACGCACACACGCACGCACACACACACACACACACACACACACACACACACACACACGCATAACAAACAACCAAACAAAACAAAAAAACACAGGACGGAGGCCAACTTTTGTGGCCCAGTACTGTTGCCAAGAACCATATTTTAGATAGATCAATTTACTGACCTGGCTATCTTCCTACGAACACACACACAGACACACACACACACACACACACACACACACACACACAGACACACACACACACACACACACACACACACACACACACACACACACGCACGCACGCAATGCGTGTAAAGTACACAAGTACTGTGCTTAAGTACGATGTTGAGGTATTTTTTTTCTTTGCTGGAGTACTTCCAATTTTCTGTACTTTTACTTCTACTCCGCTACATCTCAGAGGCAAATATTGTACTTTTACTCCACTACAATTATTTGAAAATTTTAGTTACTAGTTACTGTGTAGATTTGGATTATTACTACAAAACATACATTAACCACTTCAGCCCTACTGTATATACTGTACATTTCAGCCATTTGAAAATAGCCGATCTACAGAGCTCACAATGCGTCGCGATGCAACGCATTGTGAGCTGGTAGATCTGCTATTCTACTACTCTACTACTGTATCAAAAAGTATTTTGATACCAATACTTTTGTACTTTTACTCAAGTCAATTTTTAATTCCGGACTTTTACTTATAACAGAGTATTTCTACATTGCAGCATTGATACTTTTACTTAAGTAAAAAAAAATGGAGTACTTTTTCCACCACTGATGCAAACACGCAGTCACACTGACCTCAGAACGCAGGTGTAGAATCCGTTGTCCTCGAGTTCGGCGGATCTGAACCAGATTGAGTCGTCCTCTTTGCTCAGCCTGTGTCCAGAGAAGATGATGGGCTCCTGCAGGGTGGACACAAGATGAACAATGCAACAGACATGACAATCTGACCACTTCACACTTTTCCTGATCTTTCCCTGTGAAGTATTTGTCTCCCCCTTTGTCGTGCCTGATTTGCCAGGTGTGTGAAAGGGCCAATTCGCAACTGCACAGCGGCTCTCAAACTTTTACATTTCAGGGACTCCCTTAACTCTGAGAGTATACAAATGGAACCAAATGGACCCTTAAGAGACGAATACAGCTACAGTATGTAGCTGCTATGTAAGAAACACTGTGTGTGCGTGCGTGCGAGTTTATGAAAGAGTGCGAGAAAGGGGCAGACAGACAGAGAGAGAGAGCGAGAGTCTAAACATGAAAAGGTGAAGAAAGGACAATCCAAAAAGAAAGTATGACAGACAGGCAGATGGGGAGAGAGAGAGAGAGAGAGAGAGAGAGAGAGAGAGAGAGAGAGAGAGAGAGAGAGAGAGAGAGAGAGAGAGAGAGATTTATAAAATGAAAGGTTAATACGTATCCTCAGGTTAATACATTTAAATCTAATGACACGATTCTCTGGACTTTGCATACAGACTTTCTGTGTGGGTGCTTCCTAATGTGTATTGCATACGGTACAAATATATACAATATATGAAATGTAAGTGTAGAGGCCTTTTGCCAACTTTATACCTCTACCTGGCGAGGGTTAGTCCGAGGGTTAGTGGAAAAAGTTCCAAAATAGCCTCGCAATGATAACTAAAGATGCGTTCAAAAACATTATACCTCCCAGCTCTCACCAAACATTTCACCATTGTTCCCAAAATCCATGTAAGGTCACCTAAAACAAGATGCACCATTTCCTGTCTATGAGTGAGCCTTTCAAAATAAAATGCACAAATACAACTAATTATTTGAATAATTTATGGCTTCTTGGATCACATTAGTCTGCTTGATTTGATTTGATTTGATTTATTTGCACAACATTGTTGTATACATTTACAGGACATGTTAGTTATTTCCGAGGGAAACATTATGTGATAGTTGTTGTGCCGGTGAGGTAAGAAACCCTGGGGGGCTTATGTGAGAACCTCACCGTTTACATTACATATAATAAGAATATTTAATATTAAAAACAAAGACAAACAGAAAAAAACAAAAACAAAAAACAAAAACAAAATATAAAAAGTATATACATATACCTATGATAAAGGGTATAAGACATCTGATAAAAAATAAAAGTACAAGACTGAGCAGAAGAGACAGAACAAAACAAAACAAAAGCAAAAAGTATTGAACAAAGCAAAACAATTATGCTGTTACATATTTATGTGAATATCAGGATGAAATGATTTGGAAGCTGGTCTAGTTTTCCATTTGGGTATTTAACTTACTTATTAGGCTTCTTTTGTAGGTAGGTAGGGAGGATGTGGTAGCCACCAAACTGAAATGGGCGTTCCATAGTGAAACCCCTTTGTACTTGATGGTGAACTGCCCCCTATTGGTGGTATACAGCGGGACGTGCAGTTGGTTTGCTTGCCTAGTGGGATATGGGTGAAAGCTAGAATTTGGCTGGAAATACAATTTGAAATGATCTGGGAGGTGGGTGTATTGGTATTTAGTTTTATATACGAATAGACATGTTTGGAGTATATTTATATTAAAGATTGTTAGTATATTGAGTGTTGAAAAAAGGGGTGAGGAGGGCTCCCGTGGATTAGAATTTGTGGCTAATCTGACAAACCTTTTTTGTAGTATAAATAATTTATGGAGACAAGAAGGATAGGTACTAGCCCATACAATATTACAGTAGGTTAGGTAAGGATATATTAGGCTGTAGTAAAGGGTTTTTAGACAGGCTCTGTTTAAGAATGGGCTGATTTTTCTAATAATCCCCACTGATTTTGAGACCTTTTTTGTTACCTGGTCGATGTGTTCTTTCCAGCTGTATTTTTCATCTATCATTATTCCCAAAAATGGGGTGGAGGCTACTCTGCTTATTTCAATACCATCAATACTAAGCTTAGCTTCCTCAGGGTTGAATGTCTTCCTACCAGGAAATATTATAAATTTAGTTTTTTTTAATGTTTACAATAACATCAGTGTCATTTGGCCATCGATGACAATATGGATTGTGTCATCAGTAGCTCTCAAAGATAAATTTGACCCAAACTAGTCAAAAAAGTGTTTTTATTAAAATAATTATATATAAATTGTAAACTTAAAGGGCAAGACCACTTTGATAGGTTTGGGTTGTGTAGTTACCTTGCCATGATGTAAATCCAAAGGTGGACACGAAATCTAAAATAATTGCTCCATTGATTAGAAATTGATTATTCAAAATTTGCTCCTCATTGACTTATATTGTACGGTAAAACAGCTCTCAAAGTCACTCTTTCAGCACGTAAACAAACGCAAAATGTTTAATCCAGACAATATAGAACATCACAAAACCCAGCACTGTTTGTTGTTTTAATAAAATTGTTAACGAAATTTTTATTTAAAAAAACTGTACTGGGTTTGGTGATGTTCTGTATTGTCTGAATCAGCTTTGTTTGTGTTTGTTTATGTGCTAAAAGAGTGACTTTGAGAGCTGTTTTACCGTTCAATGTAAGTCAATGAGGAGCAAATTTTGAATAATTCTAATCAATGGAGCAATTATTTCTTGTCCACCTTTGGAGTTACATCATGGCAAGGTAACTACACAACACAAACCTCTACCAGGTTCAATAAAAAAAAAAAATACAATTACTTGTGACCTATAATTTTGGGTCCATTATCCAAAAATGGTCCCGACCCACTGTTTGGGAAACACTGGACTGTACATGAATCTCATAATTACGTCAGGTCTTCGGCTAAACAAACTTGACTATGTTAAATAAGGGGCGGCAGTGGCTCAGGGGTAGAGTGGCCGGATGGCAACCGTGAGGTTACCAGTTCGATCCCGGGCTCCCCCACAGTTAGTGTTGAAGTGTCCTTGAGCAAGACGCTGAACCCCTAATTGCTCCCGATGAGCAGGTTTTCTCCGCCGTGAACGTGTGTGTGAATGTAATGCTATAGGGATCTATGTAAAGCGATTTGGATAAAAGCGCCATATATAAATGCACCATTTACCTACCATTTAAATGTATATAAAACATCGGACTTAAATCTGAATAATGATGATTACTGTGGCATTGTTCCCAGTGCAGCTGCGTTACACAAACAACAACAACTCAAATACCTCCGAGTCGCCTTTGTTCTTGTACCAGATGAGGCGGAGCTTGGCGTTGGTGGCCATGCTGTAGTTGGTGCGGATGTAGCTGTAGAACAACGCACACTTCACCCGCACCGGCTCTCCGGCCAGGACCCGGTACCTCTTCAGGTCCACCGACCAGTCTATGCAGCCGTCCACTGGAAGGGAAGACACACACACACACACACACACACACACACACACACACACACACACACACACACACGTATTTTAACCCTTTTCGCCATTCCATGTCACAGAAGTAGCAAAAATAGCACTGTGTGAAAAAATGGGTTGCAAATATCATGGGATAAAAATGTAAGAAGTAAAGAAATGTCTGTTTCTCAAATTCTACTATACTTCTGGGGAGACTTGGTACTCACAAGTATAGTAATACACACACACACACACACACACACACACAAACATCATGCCATAAACACGAACGGCTTTATCATGTGTTGCAAACAAAACCCAGGGTGTTCATTTAACCCTGAGCGAGTGAGAAATGTACCCGTAAAAGGGCCAATTAACTTTTTTTTGACTGACAGAGAGAGAGAGAGAGAGAGAGAGAGAGAGAGAGAGAGAGAGAGAGAGAGAGAGAGAGAGAGAGAGAGAGAGAGAGAGAGAGAGAGAGAGGCAGACAGAGAGAGTGAGTGAGGAGTCTAAACATGAAAAGGTAAAGAAAGGACAATCCAAAAAAAAATAATGAAAGACAGACAGACGGGTAAAGAGAGAGAGAGATTTAGAAAATTAAAGGTTAATACGTTGTGCCATTGTTAAAGCCCTCCAGATCTTTTTTCCACTGGGGAAAGGCAGAGAGAGAGAGAGAGAGAGAGAGAGAGAGAGAGAGAGGCAGAGCAAACGAGAAACAGCAGAATGAAGAGAGCGATGGCTAAAGGCAGACTTAGATGGAGAAAGAGTGTAATCAGAGTAGGGGATAAGAGCAGTGGCGTGAAGTGACTAAGTACATAATCAAGTACTGTACTCAAGTAAAAGTTTGAGGTTTTTTATACTTTACTTGAGTATTTCCAATTTTCAGCACGTTTAGTTCTACTCCACTGCATCTCACAGAGAAATATTGAACTTCTACTTCTACTTCTACAATTATTTGAAAACTTTAGCTATAGTTACTTTGAAGATTTTGATTATCATCACAAAACATTATAACCACTTCAGCCCTAGGCTATTTGAAAATAGCAGATCTACAAGCTCACAATGCGTTGCATCGTGACACATTGTGAGCTTGTAGATCTGTGAGCTTGTAGATCGGATATTTTAAAAATCTTTTTTGAACTCCTGAAGAGGAACATTCAGCATAATGAGTACTTTTACTTTTTGTACTTTAAGTATTATTTTGATGCCAATACCTTTGTACTTTTACTCAGGTACATTTTGAATTCAGGACTTTTACTTGTAACAGAGCATTTCTACACTGTGGTATTGGTACTTTTACTTAAGTAAAAAAAACTGGGTGTACTTCTTCCACCGCTGGATAGGAGAGAGAGAGAAGAGAGAGGGAGGGAGAGAGAGAGAAAGAAAGAAGAGATGAAATGTTGGGTTGAGGTGAGGTGAGGTCACCTGGAACGGAAGAGAACACACATCTAAAACCACTTAAGACCAAACAGCCGATCTACAAGCTCACGATGGGTCACGTTGTGTATCAGGGAATCAGAACCCTCAAAGGTTCAGCACAGGGTGGAAGCTCAGGTGAAGTTTATTGAAAACAAACACTGAAATCTGAACAAAAACAATTCAAACGGCCAGGAGATCTGACAAAAATCAACAAACAAAACAAACAGAAAGTAACTAAGTACATTTACTCAAGTACTGTACTTGAGTACAATTTTGAGGTACTTTTACTTTACTGGAGTATTTCCAATTGTCTATATTTTGACTTACTCCGCCTCATCTCAGAGGCAAATAATGTACTTTTGCTCCATTACAATTATTTGAAAACTTTAGTTACTAGTTACTTTGCAGATTGATTACGTTATAAAACACACAGTCACCACTTTAGCCGAAAATAGCCGAAAATAGCCGATCTACAAGCTCACAACACGTCGTGATGTGTTGTGAGCTTGTAGATCTGCTATTTTCAAACATTTTAGTACTTTTACTTTTGGTAGGCTACTTTAAGTACATTTTGATACTTTTGAACTTTTATAGGTACATTTTTAATTCCAGACTTTTACTTGTAACCGAGCACTTCTACATTGCAGTATTGATACTTTTAATTAAGTAAAACATTTGAGTACTTTTTCCCACCACTGCTCTCTCTCGCCTCCCTTCCTCTCCTCTCTACTCTCTCTCTCTCTCGTTCTCTCTCTCTCTGTCTGTTAGCATCACCCCCCCCCCCTATTCTTTCCTGACCCCTGTCTGGCCCCCTGAAGCAATGACTCCAGAGGATTTTTAACACGGGGTCCCTCCGGGGCCAGACGGCTTGTCACATCGCCTCCAGTATAACGCCTCCACACTGCTGTCAGGAGTTATATTTTCTGTCTGATGCGGGTGAACTCTGAGAACAAACACTTTATTTCCTGCTTATCCCATGAAGACCTGAAGCCCATTCTACAAATGCCATCTAAATCCCAACAGTATTCTGAAAAAAAAAACGTATGTTTCTATATCAGTGGTGCTCAAACTTTTTCATGTCAAGGACCCCCCAAAATGATATGTATTTGACCACCGACCCCCCCCCATCTCAAAATATTTAGTTCCAGGGACCCCCCAGAAGCAAAGATTTGAATTAAAAATGTTCGTTTTAAAATAATATATTCAAAGATTTGCACACATTTTCGCGATTTAAAAAAAAAATAGCAGATCTACAAGCGTATAGCGCGGCACTCGGTGCCGCGCTATGCGCTTGTATATCTGCTATTTTTGAATAGCCCAACGTGTAAAATAATGCTTTTTTAGCTCAAATCAAAACAATGACACAGATGCGTTCCAGGTCTTAAAGGGTTATTGTCCGTTGCGCGTTGGTTGAGCCGCGGCGCTATAGAGCCATGAAGGTCACTACCTCAATACCGCTGTATACGGTAAGTAACACAGATAGATCCACTCTGACACTTTGGAATGAGTGCAGGCACAGAGACAGTGTGAGGTGGGGATAAAAGCAGGGTTTTGAGTTTCATTTGACCCAATGCACTGTTAGTCATCGTGCATGTGGACAACAGTGGTTCTCAAACTTTTTCATTTCAAGGAGCCCCAATATGATATGTATTTGGCCGCGGACCCCCCCCCCCATCTCAAAATGTTTTGTTCCAGGGACCCCTGCAGAAGCAAAGATTTGAGTTACAAATATTCGCTTTAAAACAAATTATTCAAAGATTTGCACACATTTTCACAATTATTTCAAAAATAGCACTCGGTGCCGCGCTATGAGCTTGAATATCTGCTATTTTTGAATAGCCAAAGTATAAAATATGGATAAAGGGGTGGGGTACCCCCCCCCCCCCCCAGGACCCCTGGGGGTCCCCGGACCTCACTTTGAGAACCAATGGTTTACACAATGCTCACAAACACATTAGCCTTGTGGGTAACATTTTACCAGTGATGGAAGCGCTCACACGTCTTACTTAAGTAAAAGTATCAATACTGCAATGTGGAAATACTCTGTTACAAGTAGAAGTCTGGTATTCAAAATGCACTTGAGTAAAATAACAAAAGTATCGGCATCAAAAAAGTAACCAAAAGTAAAAGTACTCATTGTGCGTTGTGAGCGTGCAGATCTGCCATTTTCAAAGCATTTTTGCAGTATTGATATTTTTACTTAAGTAAAGAATTTGAGTATACTTTTTCCACCACTGCATATAAGTGAAGGCCACAGCAGGGCACTTTTCTAACCAGGGCTATATCCTATATCAGTGCTGCAGGACAGATAACAGGGGCATGCAGGGGTATATATACTTCCAGAGTCCAGACTACACTATAAGTCACTGTTAACATATTTACCACCGTCTTAAACGTGTCTGCCTGTAATTTGTGTTGAGCCCGGTGGCTAGCGCTGGATTTATCGGGCCGATCTACATGGATTTACAGAGCGGAATTTATCGCCCCACACTTAACCTGTTACCGCCCATAGATCTGCCTGTTATAACTTAAGTCACCGCCCGGTACGGGAGAGATTTAGTGCTGGATAGACACACTGTAGGGCACGCACACGCACACGCACACGCACACGCACACAAACAGACGCATGTGTGCACAGGTACATATGGCACCTGCACACGCACACACTTCTTGACGTCTACAGATGTAGTGCGTGTGCGGTACTCTCTCTCACTCACTCACTCTCTCACTCACTCACTCACTCACTCACTGACTGACTGTGGTGTAAGGTAACTAGGTACATGTACTCAAGTCCTTTAATTTAAGTACAATTTTGAGGTAATTTTACTTTACTGGAGTATTTGCAATTGTCTTTACTTTTACTTCTACTCCATTACATCTCAGAGACAAATATTGTACTTTTACTCCACTACAATTATTTGAAAACTTTAGCTACTATTTACTTTGTAGATTTTGATTATTATTACAAAACCTACATTAACCACTTCAGCCCTATTTAAACTTTGGCTTAAAAAAAAAAAAAGAGATCTACAAGCTCACATGCAACGCGTTGTGAGCTTGTAGATAGGCTATTTTCAAACATATTAGTACTTTTACTTTTGGTACTTTAAGTACATTTTGATACCAATACTTTTGTACTTTTACCCAAGTAAATTTTGAATTCCGGACCTTTACTTGTAACAGAGTACTTCTACATTGCAGTATCGATACTTTTACCTAAGTAAAACATTTGAGTGCTTTCTCCACCACTGACTGTTAGTGTGGTTCATGTTATCACTTTGAATGCACACAGTCCTCCTTTATTTCCTATAATATCATTATGAAAAATGCACATTACCTTTCCACATATTATGAGATCAGGTTGCATGAGTATGTGTGAATGTGAATGTGTGCGTGCATGTGTTTGTGGATGTTTGTGGGTGTGTGCGTGCATTTGTGTGCGTGCATTGTTGCGTACGTGTGTGTGTGTGTGTGTGTGTGTGTGTGTGTGTGTGTGTGTGTGTGTGTGTGTGTGTGTGTGTGTAATGAATGAATGGCCAGTGTTGTTTCTTTGTGGCAGCGAATTAATGAGTTTACACAAATTAGAGGTGCGAACACAACCCTTTAACACATTGGTGTGAACGCACAACACAACACAACAACACACGTAGGTACACAATCACATTAGTCTGCTCTGCTGGGCTAATGTCTTTTCCTTTAGACACACACACACACACAGTAGTGTTGAGGTCACATATTGCTAGGGGTCACAATGATAGAAAACCATATAATTCATTCATGGCTGCCTCCACACACACACACACACACACACACACACACACACACACACACACACACACACACACACACACACACACACACACACACACACACACACACACACACACAGACACACACAGACAGACACACACACACACACACACACATCAAGGTTACTGTGTGTGTGTGTGCGTGGCTGTCTCCATGATGACAGAATATTCAAATAAAGTAATGATAAATGACGTTAAATGATGTTTTTCAATTTGAAAACAGACTTGCCTTTAGACAACACAGAACGTACAGTGCATGTCTGCACACACACACGTGAACACACGCACAAATGTACATACACAGGCTCTCTCTTTGTCTCTCACTCTGTCTTTATCTCACTCACTCACTCACTCACACACACACGCACACGCACACGCACACACACACACACACACACACACACAGACATTCATGAACGTACGCACACACACATTCAAATGCAAAGGGACATAGGGACGTGTTGATGTCATCCTAAGAGGAGAAAGCACTGCAAAGCAGAATGCCTGCAACACTCCAGATTAAACAAACGTCTCAAGGTGCACGGCTCAACAATATCATGTGAACTGAGAAAACAGCCAGCAGCACACAATAAATGTCCTTTACACGTACCGGTAGTTTTATTCACGTCTCCAAGGACAGAGCAACGGACGAGTTTCAACCTAACAGATCTTTTAGGTTGAAACGCGTCCGTTGCTCTGTCCATGGAGAGGTAAATATGTGATAAGGGCATGTATTGTGTGCTGACTGTTTTTTCAGTAACGTGTTCATGTCCAAACACCAACAGAGAGCTCCCTTTCAAACCACAAAATTGGGAGTCTAAATGGACACGTCGGGTTACAACCCTGAGCCACATGTTCAAAGACCAACGAGATAACACAAAAAAAGGGTCCTGGGGACTTGTTTCCATTTTGGTCCTATGTATTCAATTCATCAACATACTGTAGCATAAACAATGTACATAATAGTATGTTTGTTCTGCTTCACGACAGACCAAACATGGGTCGTGAGTACGGCGCTTGTAGGTCGGCTCTTTCTGCTATTCATTGCTTCGAGTTTGTCATCCTCCTCCAGCCCATCCTCCTCCTCCATTCTCGCTCTTCTTCCATCCGTCTCTATTTCTCTAGGAATCCAGGGGGGGATGGCGACGGAGCAGAGACGACCGACCGCTCCCCGAGCAGAGCAACGACGCAAAGATGGCCGTCAGCTCCCGAGACTACACCCCCACCCTGAGTCTCACCCTACCCTGGGTTCCTCATCCTGTTCCACATTCATCTCATTATGTTTCAATACATTGTTAAACCTAAGTAGAGGTGTGGTCTCTTACTAGTGAAACAGTCGAGGACTTCAAATATCTCGGGGCCTGGACTGCTTCAACGGAACAGGACCTGAAGGTCCGGAGGGAACTTGCCTGGAATGCCTTGCACGGGATGAGGAGAGTCACTCTCCACTCTCCACTTTCCACACTCTCCGAGAGTGTGGAAAGTGGAGAGTGACATGGGAGAAGACCTCAACATGTGGCTGTTCGTATAGCTACCTGCTACAGTGTAGTCAGTACTGCTGTATGGGGCTGAGACATGGACCCTCACAGTGGAGTCAGTACTGCTGTATGGGGCTGAGACATGGACCCTCACAGTGGAGTCAGTACTGCTGTATGAGGCTGAGACATGGACCCTCACAGTGGAGTCAGTACTGCTGTATGGGGCAGAGACATGGACCCTCACAGTGGAGTCAGTACTGCTGTATGAGGCTGAGACATGGACCCTCACAGTGGAGTCAGTACTGCTGTATGGGGCAGAGACATGGACCCTCACAGTGGAGTCAGTACTGCTGTATGAGGCTGAGACATGGACCCTCACAGTGGAGTCAGTACTGCTGTATGGGGCTGAGACATGGACCCTCACAGTGGAGTCAGTACTGCTGTATGGGGCTGAGACATGGATCCTCACAGTGGAGTCAGTACTGCTGTATGGGGCAGAGACATGGACCCTCACTGTGGAGTCAGTACTGCTGTATGGGGCAGAGACATGGACCCTCACAGCACAACAGGAAAGGGCCCTGGATGGAGTCTACACAAGAATGCTACGAATGGCACTAGGTGTCACACGTGGTCCGCTACGGGGACCTACCACGGGTACCCCACCCTACCAAAAAGTCAGAGAGAGAAGGATGAGGCTGGCAGGGCACTGCGTCAGGCACCCGAAACTAGAGGCCAAGAAAAATGTCACTATATGGGAGCCAACCCAGGGTAAAGCCAGGAAAGGCAAGAAGCACACCACCTACGATGCACTGCGAACTGCGACAGCTTTAGCTAACAACAGCGCAGAGCTCAAGACCCTGATGTTAGATAGGAGAGTGTGGAGGGCAGCGATTCAGGAGTCCCGAGTTGGTGTTGGATAGACCGCACTGTACATATGTACAAAGGAGATGGGAAAATTACATTTACCTCCCCTTGTGGTCTCCTGATAGATGTTTTTATTTTTTCAGGCCAATTAACCCATTAAGACCGGGAAGGTGTCTGTGTCATTTTAGATTTCTTTGGCGATTAAAAAATTGCGGATATACAAGCTCATAGCGCGGCACTCTGTGCCGCGCTATGAGCTTCTGGGGGGTTCTGGGGGGCTTCTGGGGGCTTCTGGGGGGTCCCTGGAACAACATATTTTGACATGGGGGTCCGCGGCCACATACATGTCATTTTGGGGGTCCTTGACATGAAAAAGTTTGAGAACCACTTATTATATTATGATTATAGCAACATACGTTTTTTTTTCAAAATGTTCATATTTTGTAGAATCCCCAGAAGCAGAGATTGGAGTTAAAAATGTTTGTCTTTAAAAATATCTATATTCAAAGATTTACAAAAAAAAATCACGACTATTTTCGAATAGCCCAAAGAAATCTAAAAACCACACGGTCTCCTCACGTATTAGAAGGACGATATCTGTCACCAGACCCAAGAATGGGTGTTTCGGATTAATCTAACATGGTTAAAATGCAGTTTGAAGTTACAATGGGTTTGTATAGGAAAGGGGGCGTGTCTGATAAAATGAATATCAAATATCTAAAAACTGTCTGGGGGGGCTCACAAAAAAAGCCTGAGTAGATGATAAAATTACCCAATTTTTTTAAGTTCAAAGGCATCAATTAACGGCCCTCCCGTTATAAGGGCGCGGACCAAATGGTTGAGAATGGTTGCTCTACATGCATGTAGCTGTATGAATGTGAAACGGGATGTTTTGAAAAAAAAAGAAAAGGAAAAGAAAAAAATAAGTTGTGCACTGCCCACTCAGCAAAAAAAAACGTCCTTTTGTGTATAAATTAAGGTTATAGCGAAGGCCAAGCTCAGCTCCTGTGGCGCTGCCTGGCGCGGACATCAAAGACAGACACAGTCTGCCAGGCTGGAGAGAGAGGAAGTCTAGAGGAAGAATAGAGTGATGGAGAGCAGTGCACGGGGATGAAAGATGAATAAAGAATCATAATAATAAACTGCTAAAATTGGGTTGAGGTTGCAGCGGGGGTTTGTGGGTCGGCCGTGAGGGCCTTGACTTCTCCCTCCCTCCCTGGCTGGCTGGCTCAGCCAACGCACTGATGCACGCACGCACGCACGCACGCACGCACACACACACACACACACACACACACACACACACACACACACACACACACACACACACAGGTGAAGAGCTTAAAGTAACAAAAGTAAAAGTACTAAAACGTTTGAAAATAGCAGATCTACAAGCTCACAACGCGTCGCATCGCGACGCGCTGTGAGCTTGTAGATCGGCTATTTTCAAATAGCCTAACACTGTCACTTTTGTCACTGATTCACTGATTGTAATGGACACATTAATTGTTTTCGGGCGGGAATCGGGATATACGATGAGGACATCGTCTCTGTCGGGTGGAAACCTCATATGTCCAAAACTGTTACTTTTCAGGATTGAAATTCAAAAACAGCAAAAGTAGCAGATGGACGAGCTCAAAACGCGTCGCTTCGCACCGCGTTTCGAGCTTGTGATGAAAAACCAAAACGTTAGAATATGGAGATAAGAGGTTTCTGCCCGGTGACAGCAACAAAATGCACACACACACACACACACACACACACACACACACACACACACACACACACACACACACACAGGTGAAGAGAGCAGAGAGGCAGAGAGTAAGTGAGAGATGGAGTGAAGGAGAAGTGGAGAAAATGACAAGCGGGCAGTTGTGTGGAAGGAAAGGAATGGAGGGATGGGGGGGGGGGGGTGGTGGAGGAGTGGCGGCAGAGAAAAAAAACAAATGCACCTGGGCTGTTAAAACCTCAGCCCTGCATCATCAGCTCCTGACCTTTTTCAACCCGAAAGAAAAATCATGTCTTCGAGCAGCATACTGGTGATCATTCACAACTATAAGTCTCACGGAAATCACACACACACACACACACACACACACACACACACACACACACACACACACACACACACACACACACACACACACACACACACACACACACACACACACACACACACACACACACACACACACACACACAGTGGCTCCCATACTACACTAAAAGTTGTTACTAAAAGTATAGCTACATTGAGGCTGCTTTGTACCTGTTGGTAATAATGTGGCTGAGGTCGTGACCTTTTTGTAATTTAATAAAACATCCAACCGGGTAAAAAGCTACTAATGGATGGAGATGGAGAATTCTCTTTTTTAATGTGGTGGACATCCTGCATTCAGAACTCATCTGTATAGTCACACATCAGCACTCATACATTCACACACTGCCTTGGCGTTTGTGTTTCTTTTGCTCCATATTTTCATTAGGTTCTCTACCTGAGGGCCAGGGCCCACTGGTGGCCCACGAGGGTATTGCAACCCGGGCCCACAAATAATTGTCAAAATACTAAGATTTAAATGACAATATAACATACCGTGTTAAGGGGTCATATGGGTGGGCCGCGAACACTTTCTAGACTTTCAAGTGGGCCCTGATCCAGTAAAGATTGAGAACCACTGTATTAGACCAATGACGTATTTGGGACTACGACTAAAGACCCCATGGCAAAAAAACTGCTTAAAGTAGGGAAAGAGAAAATAACGTTGACATAAATATGTCAATTACGACTGTGGTAACAGTCCGCGGGAGACGGTTTATCGTACCCAGGACGTCTGGGAAATGTTAGTGTTGTTTTGTATTTGTAGGGCCGTGTTACCACAGTCAAAAGTCAGCGTTGTCAGTCCCTGCATATGCCAAACATCATGTGCAATTTTAGAATGATTCTACCATCCCAAAGAGGAGAGAAAGAACATTTGAACGGCCACTTAACTCTATGTAAATGTCCCCATCTGTCCGATTGGTGGTTATGTCATTGTAGCACTATGGGTTCTGGCCAACACTGTTTTTGTAAGTGAAGCTTTTGTGCTTTATTGACCTGCGCACACGCGCACACGCACACGGTATATAGCCCAGCCTGAGTCTGCTGCCTGCTATGAATTTAGATCAAAGAACTTCATAACTTGTTTTATAATTGTTTTACTATTTAATATTCTCTCTCTCTCTCTCTCTCTCTCTCTCTCTCTCTCTCTCTCTCTCTCTCTCTCTCTCTCTCTCTCTCTCTCTCTCTCTCTCTCTCTCTCTCTCTCTCTCTCTCTCTCTCTCTCTCTCATTGACTGCATAAATGCAGGTTTAAATTGATTGGTCAACTCACTGAGGGCCAGTGGTGTAAAGTAACTAAGTACATTTACTCAAGTACTGTACTCACAAGTACAATTTTGAGGTATTTTTACTTTACTGGAGTACCTCCAATTTTCAATACTTTTACTTCTACTCCACTACATCTCAGAGGCAAATATTGTACTTTTACTCCACTACAATTATTTGAAAACTTTAGTTTACTAGTTACTTTGTAGATTTTGATTATCATTACAAAACATACATTGACCACTTCAGCCCTATGCATACTTGGGCTAATTGAAAATAGGCGATCTACAAGCTCAAAACGTGTCGCAAAGCGACGCATTGTGAGCATGTAGATCTGCTATTTTCAAAGCATGTTTATACATTTGGAAACTTGTGAAATGGGACATTCTGCAAAATGAGTACTTTTACTTTCAGTACTTAAGTATATTTTAATGCTAATACTTTTGTACTTTTACTCAAGTACATTTTGAATACCGGACTTTTACTTGTAACAGAGTATTTAATTGCAGCATTGATACTTTTACTTAAGTACAAAATGTGAGTACTTTTTCCACCACTGGTAAACTCACTGGGGGGGGGGGGGGGGATGGATGAGGGCTGGCACACAGGACAGATAGTGTCTTCATCCATTTTTATAGTAGGATACAGTGGTGGAAAGTACTTGTACTCAAATACTGTACTTAAAGACGGGGTGCCGTGATTTTCAGTGATCCCCCCCCCCTAAAACACAATCGTCAGGTATTATGGTTATACAAGGAGTAAGATTTTTTTCAAAAAAAGTGTACAGAAAGTGTTAAAATTATGTTTTTATGTGGACACGCCTCCAGTTCATTAAGTATACATGGTTCTCACCTTAGCACCTCCTCCACCACCCACCTGTCCTAGTCCCTCCTCCTCCTCATGCCCACACCTGTTGTGTTATGATAATGAGGGGGAGGGTATGTTTTTACTATGTCACTAAAGCGCTGTTTCTCTATTGGCACGTTTGACCCTCAAGGTTTCAGCCTCCAGGAAGAAACATCAAATAGTCAGAGAAGACATAAAACACCATAAAACCACCACCAGGGGCTTAATGAAGTTCTGTCAACCTCATAGACACATGAAAAACAGAAAAAGTGCAAAAACATGGCACCAGCTCTTTAACTCATTGGCCGCCATTATCGCGTTAATGCGATCTAATAAATAGCGCGCTTGGCCGCCAGGATCGCGTTAATGCGATCTATGGTCTTTATTGATCTTTATGCTCTGATCACGCTATTCTGTTATGAATCAGGCTAAGTTTCAGGTTCCACTTACTTCAACCACCACTGCATCCGGTTCCATGACTTGGGTTCCGTTTTCGGTTTTACATTTTTCCCCCCAGTCATTTTCGACCATAATAGGGAAACAAACGGTTTTTCACACGCTATGAAAAACGATCGGAGACCTCCCCTCCTATAATCTATGGTCTGGGTGACGAACAGTCATCCCCGTTGTGTATCACAAAGTAATTTTCGCCGATAACAGAATCTGAGACATTTCACTTCCGGTTCATGTGTTTCACTGTGTGAGTGGGTCTGGGAGGGGGCGAGTGTGTCAGCGAGCCGATCAAGCTTGGTATGTGCTGCTCTCTAGTGGTGGAACGATCAAAACGATTCAAGTGTCAAGCTAGACTTTCTATATGTGAATTAAATAACAAAATAACGAAACAAAAAAACACGAAAATCACTGGCAAGGGCTGCTATGAACGAGGTTTTAACTCTGGCAGTCAATGAGTTAAGTACAACTTGAGGTATTATTACTCTACTGGAGTATATGCACAATGTTTCTTTTGCTGTGGCCGTAAAAATTGTAATATATATATATATTTTATGGCCACAGATACATCCAGACTAATATATACAGAATATTATACTGTATATATTATTCTGGATGTATTAGTATATGGAGTGAGGTGTGAATGTGAAAGAGAGAGAGATGGAAAGATGAAAGAGAGAAAGAAAGAGAGAGGCCATGGCTGCTGTTTTCAAAATGCACGCACGCACGCGCACACACACACACACACACACACACACACACACACACACACACACAGAGGGGGGACCAAAGCAATCTGTTATGTGTGTGGTGTATGAATATGGTAATGTCAGCCAGGTTATGGCCTCCATTCACTGCTATAGAGATTACAGGAGTACTCTATCAGCATACGATGCTTGTAGGACACACACACACACACACACACACACACACACACACACACACACACACACACACACACACACACACACAGAGGAGGATTTGCACACATTCTCACATGCACACGTTCATTCAGTATGCATCACTGCCCACAAGGCCCACAAGCCTGCACCCAGACATACACACTTTCTCTATGGTCTCTGTCGAGTGGAAACCTCGTATGGAAGCCAAAACTGTTACTTTTCACGATTCTAATTCAAAGGCAGCAAAAGTAGCAGATCCGCGTTTCGAGCTTGCAGATCTGGCTACTGTTGATGCTTTTGTGCAGTGGTGAAAAAAGTACTCAGATATTTTACATAAGTAAAAGAACCAATACCACAATATAAAAATACTCTGTTACAAGTAAAAGTCCTGTGTTCAAAATGTTACTTGAGTAAAAGTACAAAAGTATTGGCATCAAAATATACTTAATGTACAAAAAGTAAAAATACTACAATTTTGAAAATAGCAGATAGCAACTCACAACGCGTTGTGAGCTTGTAGATCGGCTATTTTCAAATAGCCTGTGTATAAAATAGGGCTGAAGTGGTTAATGTATGCTTCATAACATCATAATTTATATCTGAAAAGTAACTAGTAACTAGGTTTTCAAATAATTGTAGTGGAGTAAAAGTACAATATTTGCCTCTGAGATGTAGTGGAGTAGAAGTAAAAGTGTTGGAAATTGGAAATACTCAAGTAAAGTACAAATACCTCAAAATTGTACTTTAAGTACAGTACTTAAGTAAATGTACTTAGTTACTTTCCACCATAGCTTTTGTGTGATGCTGTAGTATGATCAAATAGGGCGTTAATTTACACAAAGTATGTAAAATATGGAGATGAGAGGTTTCTGCCCGACAGCAACGATAGACAACGTGCAACGGTAGTGCTTACTCAGCTCTGGCAGTCTGACCGGCCTCTATAAAGCCCGATTCATGCTCGGTCGCAAGACGGTGTCGTGTGCGTAAAATAGCTGATCTACAAGCTCACAATGCGTTGCATCTTGACGCGTTGAGAGCTTGTAGATCTGCTATATAAAAAATGGAAATACAAACATTGCACATTTTGAAAACTATACTTTCACTTTGGTAGCTTAAGTTTATTGTGATGACAGTACTCTTGTACTTTTACTCAAGTCCAATGTTGAATCCAAGGAATGAATAATATATCATATATATTCCGTATTTCGAAATTTACTTAAGTTAAAGAAAAGAAAAGAATGCCTTTAACCTGCAATATCAGTGGTGAATTCCAGCAGTTCAATTCAGAACCATGGCCAGAGTCACAGCTAGTCTCAATGCTACAACATGAATTCAGAACCATGGCCAGAGTCACAGCTAGTCTCAATGCTACAAGATGAATTCAGAACCATGGCCAGAGTCACAGCTAGTCTCAATGCTACAACATGAATTCAGCACCATGGACAGAGTCACAGCTAGTCTCAATGTTACAACATGAATTCAGAACCATGGACAGAGTCACAGCTAGTCTCAATGCTACAACATGAATTCAGCACCATGGACAGAGTCACAGCTAGTCTCAATGTTACAACATGAATTCAGAACCATGGCCAGAGTCACAGCTAGTCTCAATGACACAACATGAATTCAGCACCATGGACAGAGTCACAGCTAGTCTCAATGCTACAACATGAATTCAGAACCATGGCCAGAGTCACAGCTAGTCTCAATGCTACAACATGAATTCAGAACCATGGCCAGAGTCACAGCTAGTCTCAATGCTACAACATGAATTCAGAACCATGGACAGAGTCACAGCTAGTCTCAATGCTACAACATGAATTCAGAACCATGGCAAGAGTCACAGCTAGTCTCAATGCTACAACATGAATTCAGAACCATGGACAGAGTCACAGCTAGTCTCAATGTTACAACATGAATTCAGAACCATGGACAGAGTCACAGCTAGTCTCAATGCTACAACATGAATTCAGAACCATGGACAGAGTCACAGCTAGTCTCAATGCTACAACATGAATTCAGCACCATGGTCAGAGTTTGTTTTTTGTATCATGCTTTGTGGTATGCATACAAAACAGTTTCAATTAATGAACACTCTATGCAAACTTCTGTGTTGTAATCATGTCACTGTATTGAGGTAGTTTACAGGTCTGACAAGTGGCAAATGACTCATCCATTGATATCAAGGGCAAGCCAGACCACTACATGAATAAATAGTTACACATTATGTGGGCCATCACATACAGACCCCCCCCCCCCCCCCCCCCCACCGCACACACACACACACACACACGCACGCACGCACACACACAGTTATGACAATGCTGAATAAATGGAATTGACCCCTATAACCTCCGTCTAATGCTAGCCAACACACTGAAATTCATCCCCTTACTCTCATATTATTCACTCTATCGTGCTCTCTCTCTCTCTCTCTACACACACACGCACGTGTGCGCGCGCACACACACACACACACACACACACACACACACACACACACACACACACACACACACACACACACACACACACACACACACACACACACACACACACACACACACACACACACACGATAAAGGACCTAATTCCCCTGCATGGAAATTAATTTAGTTGGACCATTTATCAGTTATTATCAGTATATGAGCTAGAAATGATGACATGATGAATCCACAGTGAAATGGCTGTGTCAACCTCACATCATGAATACCAATGGAGTCTATACACACTTCATATAAAACCATGATTTATTCATTAAAACCTACAGTACAGCACGGAGCCCAGAGCGCTAAAGGTGCATAGCGTTGCTGTCGGGCAGAAACCTCTTATCTCCATAATTCTAACTTTTTCGGGGTTATTCGTTAAATGGACGCCCTGCTTCATCACACTCACAGCGTCACACAAAGGCATGTATGAGGTTTCCCCCCCGACAGAGACGATGTCAGGAAACGTGGTGTTCAAAATTCGACACAGCACTAATGGATGTCCGTATTTCAATCAGCCGGCATCATGCAGTTACATTACGTTTTACACAGTAAGTTGGGTTAGTCACGGTTGCTGTGGGGGGGGGGGGGGGGGGTTGGAAGGGTACAGTGGGTGGCCACTAGTGACTTTGACCAGTTTCCCTTTCAAGACCTTTGCATCATGCATGACACACAAACAGAATGCGATGCGTTTTGTTGATATAACACGTTTTTTTTTTTCATATAGAGTCCTATATCCACAAATCCGTCACACACAAATTGTGTGTGACGCATTCTGTTGGTGTGACATGCATGATGCAAAGGTTTTGAAAGTGAAACCTCGTCAAAGTCACTAGTGGGCACCTACTGTAGATCCATAACCTCTGCTTTTAATGACGTGGGAGCCAAACCGCTCACCTCCTGAATACCAAACGGCCTCTCTACCCACTAAACAGTGGTGTAAAGTAACTAAGAACATTGACTCAAGTACTGTACTTAAGTCCATTTTTAGGTATTTGTACCTTACTGGGGTATTTCCAGTACTTTTACTTCTACTCCACTACATCTCAGAGGCAAATCTTATACTTTTACTCCACTACAGTTATTTGAAAACTTTAGTTACTAGTTACTTTGCAGATATACATTATTATATCATAAAACATACATTAACCACTTTAGCCCTATTTTATACCTCGGCTATTTGAAAATAGCAGATCTACAAGCTCACAACTCACAAGCGTTGTGAGCTTGTAGATCTGCTATTTTCAAACATTTTAGTAATTTCACTTTTGGTACATTAGTATATTTTGAAGCCAATACTTGTGTACTTTTACTCAAGTCACATTTTGAACACTTCTAACAGAGTATGTTTATAATATGGTATTGCTACTTTTACTTAAGTAATAAATGTGAGTACTTTTTTTCCACCACTGCTCTCTACCCACTAAACCAGTATCGTAGTTCTCAAACCTTTCTGTGCCAAGGACCCACAAATGGACATAGTGTATTTGGCCACACGGACCCCCCATCTGAAAAATAGCCAAGGTAACAGCTTTTTCTGGGGGACCCCCTGGCTCCTGATTCACAGTGAACAGCGAGGAGAGAGTATAGAAGCATGGCATGTTGGTCCCATTTACACAGTAACACAAACAAGTCACGTGACTTCTGCACTGGAACTATGACCATATGGTGGACACCCACACAGGACACACACCAGGGGGTCCCACAGGAAGCGGCCCCTCGGGCTGGAGAGATGTGTTTTACTGCATCATGATGACTCATCATGGCCATCACTCTGCTGATGTAAGGATTCTTGCATCCATCAGAGAGAGCAGTGATTGGTTGGTTGGTTGGTTGGTTCTCACCGTTTTCTTATCTTGTTCGTGGCTAATTGGCTAATATCCAGTTGGAACCGATGGCTCTTTCAACTGCATGTCCTCCCGGGGACGGACGGGTTCCGGCAATGATTATAGCTCAGCAATATAGACGGCAAATAGGTCAGAATCAGAATCAGTTTTTATTGTCACTTCCACAGTACACAAAGCATACAGGGGAGCAAAATACCGTTCTCCACATAGTGCTTTCACATTAAAACAATAGACACATTAAAAAGAGGCGAGGCCGTTAAAACATTTAAAAGGTTAAAAGAGCAGACAACATTGGTAATAAAATAAGTGCTGATGCATTCAAAGTGCAATATAGGTACGGTGCTATTTATCCCTAGGATGTTCATTTAGGGGGCAATATGTAGCGAGTGTTCAGGGTTCTGATGGTTTGGGGGAAGAAGCTGTTGGATAACCTGCTGGTGCTTCCCCCTAAGCTCTTGAACCGCCTACCAGATGGAAAGGAGTTCAAAGAGATGGTGGGAAGGGTGGGAGGAGTCAGACATTATTTTCATGGCCTTCCGACACATCTATCTGTGAATAAGTCAGATATGGGGGGGAGAGGGACACCTGTGGTGACGGCTTGGGACAGATTTGGCCAAACGGCTAAGGTTTGACGTCTCGGGGGACGTACCCGGGACAGCACATGTTGACTAGGGAGGGATGTGAGTTACGATTCTGTCCCTATCGGGATGTAACTCGAACGGCGCTGAAGCAACGTTTGGCAGGGTGACTCGCTCGCCAAGCGGCTCGCTCACCCTTTTACGTCTTGGGTTTTGAGACCCAAGAAGTCACTATAGCCGTTTTGGATACAGGCAGCAACAGTATAGTTGGTTTAAAACTAATAAGAGTGCCCTGCACAGGAGTGGTGTACAATGTCCCCTGAGCTGCTCTGATTGAATGACTTTAAGACTTGACTTCTGATCATTCTAATGGATAAACCAGGGATTTAATGGCTATTCTGTTTGGATTTGGGACGTGCTCCTCTGGTGGGGGGATTTTTTAAAGGACTTTGTTTTTTTAAACAATTGGGGCGTGAAAGAAAACAGGATAGTTGACTACATTGAATTGATTCATTACTTTTTGTCTATGTTTCTGCGTTATTTATCATAATGGAAAGTTGAAAGGCTATCTTTAAACAAGGATTTGGGTTGAGATTTTCAATATAATGTGTATTTGGCCACAACCTAATAGTAATTATAGATTATTCAAAAATGTTCATATCTTTTCAAGATTTTTCTATGTTTAAAAAAAGATAATTGCAGGTCTACAGACTATTTTTGAATAGGGTTAAAGTGATCAAACTGATTATGATGCTTTATTAACACATTTTGCTGGGGACCCGCCGGAAACCCTTCAAGGACCCCTGAGGGTCCACAGACCCCCACCTTGAGAACCACAGCAATAGAGTAGAGTCTACTTCACCAAAATGCAAGATCACCTTTCAACGGATCAGCACATGAATATAAGTTTGTATGATTGTCACATGAGTGTGATAAACCTT
>NC_137622.1:37920129-37925129 GCF_963280865.1 Gymnoscopelus braueri
ACATTTTCCACGTTCTTTTTTTTTTTTTTTTTTTGCAGATCTACAAGCTCATATACCTGTAGCTTGTATCTGCTATTTTTGAATAGCCAAAGAAATCTTAAAATGACACAGATGCGTCTTTCAAAAAAACTCGTATTTAGAACAGTGGTTCTCAACAATAGCAAATGTACAAGCTTTGAAAGTGTAAATTCTGTTTAATTCTTAACACAAATCTATCATTAGGTACAGTAGATCTTTAACTCTTGAGAGTGTAAAACCAAACCAAATGGACCGGTTTTCATTCTACGCTGTCAAGAGTTAAATTATTGTTAAAAAACATCAGCATTACTCAATTAAAGAACTGTTATTTTGTTCAACGTTTGCCTGTTAATCTCTCCTATGGTACCAACATCAATACAGCATGGAATTGTGGACAAAATGTTATCCAACGACAACAGAATATATTTTGGGTCTGAGAGGCTAAAATCTCATCAAACGGTGGTTCCGCGGCTCAAATGCCAAATAAATAATGGACCTCGAAAAAAAAGGCTTCAAAACCACTGGGTTAGATCACAGCAGCTATGCATTACAGTCAAACGTTCACACAGCAGCACCGAGCGAGAGAACCAGGAGAGGAGAGAGAGAGAGAGAGAGAGAGAGAGAGAGAGAGAGAGAGAGATGAGAGAGAGAGAGAGAGAGAGAGAGAGACTGCACAAAGAGGAACTACAATGGAGTGGCCGGAAGAGGAACTACAATGGAGTGGCCGGATGAAAGTAGCTACCCCTGTCGTTCTTTGAATGGGATAAACGTCGCTCGTCTCGTCAGTTACTTTTAACCCATTAAGACCTGAGGCGATTCTTAAAAATGTTTTCTAAATCCTAAAAGTAAAAAAAAAAAAAAAATCTAGATTTTTCAAAAATAGCAGATCTACAAGCTCATAGCGCGGCACTCGGTGCCGCGCTATGAGCTTGTATATCTGCTATTTTTGAATAGCCAAAGAAATCTAAAGTGACACAGATGCGTTCCAGGTCTTAATTGGTTAATGAATCGCTAATAATTCGAAAGAAAACGAAAAATGAAACACGCTGTTTGCAAAAAAATAATTCAAACCCTTTCCATTTGGCAAAACCTCAGTTCAATTACGTAACAATGTTGCCTTCAGAAGCTCCCTAATTAGTTGGGTGGGCTGTATTATTGTGCATTAATAATGGTTGAAAATGAACAATCAAAGATTTCAATATAATGCACCCATTATGATTAAAACCTGAGGCAAATAGTAGCTCCCCACCACCGCGGAGGTTGTGTGGGTTCGAATCCACCGTAGTGGTGCATCCGGCTTTGTCGAGCGTCTATACAAACACAATTGGCCCGTTTTAGCCCGTTTTGGACGATCTACAAGCTCGCAATGCGTCGCAATGTGAGCTTGTAGATCGGCTATTTTCATAATATTTTTATACATTTGAAAACTTGTAATGGGACCTTCTGCATAATGAGTACTTTTACTTTTGGTACTTTTTCCACCAATGAAAAAAAATAATGTCTTAGCGAGTCTGAAACTTTAGAAATAAATGCTTTCTAAAATTAAATCCATGCAACCTGATAGAACTCAAACTGATTTGTCAATGTTCACACAACTGTGTGTGTGTCTATGTAATTAACTCTCTCAGTGCCACGCCCCGACATATCCCGAGTTTTTCCCGAGTACCCTCAGTGCAGCACGAGAAATCCCGAGTTTTTACTTTTGACTGTGGTCGCGCTATTCTGTATATTTTTCATGATCACTTTCGCTTCCTGACTACATCAGACTCACCCGGAGCCGGATGTAAAAAAAAATAATTCATTTCCGGGTCACGTTGTTTTTCTCCGGTGATTTTCGGCCAGAATAGGGAAAGTCACGGTTTTTCACACGGTATAAAAAGCGAACGGAGAGGTCCACGTCTACTCTCTTTGGTCTGGGTGACGATCAGTCATCGTAGTCGTGTATCGCATCGTAATTTAGCCTGATCAACGATTGTCAAAATGTCAACATCCGGTTAGGACGGATATGACGTGAGCCTGTTTGGGAGGGGGTGAGTGAGCCAGCGAGGTCATCAATGTGTCGATTTGTTGCTCTCTACTGGTAGAACTGTATTATGGGTTTAAAACCCCAATCAGATCATTTATTTGAATGAAAAATTACAAAATTTAAAAATAAAAAAAACGCAAATTCCTGGCAGTTTGGGAGTACTTTATGAAAATACTCTTGCACTGAAAGAGTTAAGAGTAATTGTCAATTTGTTCAGCTACTCTCCGCAGACCATTTCATTAACGATCCAATTATGTGACTAGCAAGATCAACAAATCAAAGAAAACAGAAGCTTAACATCCCCGACAAGGTCAATTTACTATCACCTTCTGTGTGTTTCATAAATATTGAAATCAATGTACTACCACTGTCTCTGCGTTTAATTAATATTCAACAAAGGTAAAAAACATATTAACAAGACCTTGTGACACACCAAATAATGGTTAAGGCCATTTTTTCAAAAATAGTGAATAGATCACAATGGTGTTGTATTTCGACTTGTTTACTTGTTACTTAAAGTACCAAAAGTAAACTACTAAAATGTTTGAGAAGAGCAGATCTACTTGTAGATCGGCTATTTTCAAATAGCCTATATATAAAATAGGGCTAAAGTGGTTAATGTTTGTTTTATAATGTAATAATGTATATCTGCAAAGTAACTAGTAACTAAAGTTTTCAAATAATTGTAGTGGAGTAAAAGTACAATATTTGCCTCTGAGATGTAGTGGAGTAGAGGTAAAAGTATAGACAATTGGAAATACTCCAGTAAAGTAAAAGTATCTCAAAATTGTACTTAAGTAGAGTACTTGAGTAAATGTACTTAGTTACTTTACACCAGTGGTAAAATGCACTGTGTTCATTTAACTCTGGGAGTGTTAACGCATGTCAACGTTCACATACAGTACAGCATTACAGCATGTGACTGGAAGCTAACTGCAGGCAGCTAAGTGGAGCATGATGGACTTTTGGTGCAAATGGCAGTCTCACACTCGCACACGCACGCGCGCACACCCACACACACACACACACACACACACACACACACACACACACACACACACACACACACACACACACACACACACACACACACACACACACACACAGTTACATTATTCAGTATAACGCCTCAACACAGTTCTCCACGGAAATGCATTCAAAGTGTAGTTTGAACACAGGGCCAGGTGTTAGACCCTCCACTGACTTGGCTAACGGCTGTTTTATCAAATCATATTTGACTGTGTTAACTAGACTGGATATGATGATGTTTAAGTCAGCCAAGTATGTAATACGTATGCATGTATGAAGAAGTCTGCATCTGCATCCAGAACCACAGTTACTGTATAAGAAGGTGTGCGGTAACCTTTGTTGAATACCTGTATTCAGTGGTGTAAAGTAACTAAGTACATTTACTCAAGTACTGTACTTAAGTACAATATTTCCAAATTTCAGTACTTTTACTTCTACTCCCCTACATCTCAGAGGCAAATATTGTACTTTTACTCCACTACAATTATTTGAAAACTTTAGTTACTGGTTACTTTGTAGATTTTGATTAACACATTGCGTGCCAATCGCGTAGTAAACCTAAATAATTGCGCAGCGTGCCAGTCGCGTAGTTCTACGCAAAGTTGTATTATAATTTTTTTTCTCGCAGTGACACATTTCATTGTAGGCCTCCCTCGCAGTGACACATTTCATTGTAGCACACCAGAAACGGAAATTAATGTCAATCGAAGATTTTCGTTCCCATCCGCCGCCGCTCTAAAGCTTCCGCTAATCCGCCATTATCTCGGTATTGTTTTTCTCCACGCTGAACGCTGTTTAATAGGAACTGCGACTACTGCAAAATGGACGATCGGCGATTGAAAATTTCTTCTCTGGGCCACTCACACAGCTACCCCGTGTGTCTACAAACAGTTGAACGCCCGATCTTAAGGTATTTAGCGAGGTCTGTGGCGAGGTGAAAAAAACTAAAAAACAACAATAAATCGCTGGCACTGGTGAGTGATATTAAACTCTGGCGTGGAATGTGTTAATATTACAAAATATACATTGACCACTTCAGCCCTATATACATTTCGGTCATTTGAAAATAGCAGATTGATTGATTGATTGATTGAATTTTTTTTTAGGCAAAATAATGTAAAACAACACAGTTACATTTATAATGCTTTTGTCTAAAAGGTCCGGCCAAAAAAGTCCTTGCGGACTTGTTTCCATTGGGGTCCTTGAATTAATTTCATAGATATAGTAGCAACCAAACAGTTCAAAAATCAACATGAAAATACAGATAATACAGACAAAATACCACTATGTACAACAAAAAAAAAGCATGAAAAAATAAGAAAATATGTACAAAAAAGGGGGGGGGGGGAGCATGGAAAAATAAAAATTATATACAAAAAAAGCATGAGGAAATAAAAAATATGTACAAAAAAAGGGGAGGGGGGGGTCGTCTGTCTACAGGGAAACTGGTACTACTAGCTCCTCTTTAGGCCTCCAGAAAGATGAGTTTTTAGGGCTGTTTTGAATGAGCCCAGCGAACTGCATTTTTTGAGGGATGGGGTTAGACTATTCCATTCCTTGGTGGCTGTGCTATAGAAGGAGAATTTGCCCATGTTTTTTTTATGGGTGGGTGGTACCATATTGTTGTTTACGCTCCCTCTAGTTTCGTGGCTGTGGGTGTCACTAACTTTTTCGAGGTATTTATACAGATATGCGGGTATAGGGGGCATTTCGGGCAAATCTGCATTTACAATTTTGAAGACCAGTCCCATTTTTAGTTGTTTAACCCTGTCTTCCACCCTGAGCCAGCCTAGGCTGGCAAAGTGAGTGGGAGAGAGGTGGGTCATGGGCCCCAGTCCGAGAAGTAGTCGAATCAGTTTGTTTTGGGAGGTTTGAAGCTTAGTCTTCAGTGACACTGAGGTGTTGGAGTACCAAGAGGAGCTAGCAT
>NC_137622.1:37927629-37932629 GCF_963280865.1 Gymnoscopelus braueri
CAGCAGGCATTTGCTTTGATCAGGTAAATAGGTCGATGCTGTGTCTATGATGTGGACAATGTGTGTGTGTGTGTGTGTGTGTGTGTGTGAATATGTGTGTGAATATGTGTGTGAATATGTGTGTGCGTGTGTGCGACGTGTGTGCATGTGCACGTGCGCGTGCGCGCTGACAGGTGGACACCAGGAATCAAACCATAGCAACAACGCAGGACAAAAAACGTCTTTCATTCACACACAACGCCAACGCAAACCAGAGACAGAAAGGTTGAGCTATTTTCACTATTCACCGTGTGACGTACAGGGCTTAAAGCTGCACTCTGTTACTTTCCTCTTCTACCCCGGAGTTGAACCCGGCTTCCTGCGCAAAGTGCTGACATGTTTTACCATTGAGCTAATAGAGCCTGTCTGCTTGCTCAGGAGATAAATTGAATCTTGACCTTCAGGTCAAAATTCGTGTCAGATCTTGTGTCTATAGGTGAGACATGACCTTTCACACGATCTAAATGTCTCAATAGAAGAGCAGGGAGACACAATACAACCACCCCAATTGTATAAGTTATATTGCAGTATTACACAGCTTGGTTGAATGCTCGATTCTTATTGGTCAATCGCTGAATTCAGCAGTCAGTTATTTCTTGATAATGACCGATGAGCCCGAAAAAAAAAAAACGCATCAGCCCAGCAACCCTGTGTAAAGTATAGGCATGAACTCTTCAGCCGCACTGAGGCCACTGCTGGAAAGCATCCCAGCCCAAACATTAACGTAACTTATAATTGGGCCGCGCGACCCGGAAATGACCGTAATAATCCTAAAACGGGAGCAAAAAATTTTTTCAAAAAAAGAAAGAAAAAAAATATATTTTTTTTTTATTTCATTTTTTTTTTGGGTGGCCCAGCGACCCACTGACCCAGCGGCCCACCGGGCATTTGCACGGTATGCCAAAAGGCCAGTCCGCCCCTGACAGACCCCCTATTCAAAGACTCAGAGCACCTGCTCATGTCAACCTGCGCTGCTTTGTTTCATGCTGTAATCCAACATGACAGCCATGTAAACAAACAAACAATGTCATTTACAACTAAACGTTGCTGTTTTTGAAAACATTTGAAGTGAGAAATAGACGATGCAATAACCGAAAAGTGATTATATTTGATCCACTACACTTCCTTGTTTATCGTGCATGGCGCAACAACGCAAGAATACCAAAACACTCGCCCCAAAACACAGTCGCCCCGGGGCAAATTCGGCGGTATTATAGGCAAATCCGGCGGTAGAATGGGGGCGAGTGTGATTTGGGGCGAGTCTTCCGGTTACCTTACAGAATACTGTCATTTGTTTCCGAGGCAAACTTCTCTGCGCAGCCCAAGACTTATGGAATACTTTCATTGCCGTAAGCAAGGAAATACTTCGTTTTGTTGTTACTTTTGGGTCAATTTATTTATTTGTTCATTAAGTAGCCATATAATAAGCGGGATAATGTACGGGGAGGTGGTCATTATTGAAAATTAAAGCCCGACAGGACAGGGTGATTATCCACCGACGCGGATCCCTTGCTTAACATACTCTACCATACAGATTGGACAACATTTTATTCATGAAACAAAGTTACATAGTGCCGCTTTAACAGTCCACCAAGTATTTTCACTGAACAGCGTGTCAGGCAGGGAGGGAGGGATATAAAAGGGACAGACGTGTCTCACTGAGGCAATCATTTGGTCTTTTCTTTTCCTATCTGGCTTGTTTTGCTCTTTGCTGTATTCCCAACAACAAACACACACACACACACACACACACACACTTGTTTAAGTCAGAACTGCATGGCTTCATTGTCATCATTAACTGTAATCCTCTGTGTGTGTGTGTGTGTGTGTGTGTGTGTGTGTGTGTGTGTGTGTGTGTGTGTGTGTGTGTGTGTGTGTGTGTGTGTGTGTGCTGACCACTGCACTGTCCCTGCAGCCCTCACCCGGGACACACAGCTACAGTAGCCAATTAGTCAGTGTAACACACACACACACACACACACACACACACACACACACACACACACACACACACACACACACACACACACACACACACACACACACACACACACACACACACACACACACACACACGCACGCACGGGCACGGGCACGCACACACTTTTAACATCTTTATCTGACAAGAAATTCTTGAACACAAACAATAGTAGATGCACAGAACTGGGAAACTCGACAACAAGTATTTCAGGAAACAGACCACGGGTACAGGAAGCATCGCCTCCTCCATATGTGGCGACTACCAATTATCGCAGACATTGAACAGAACTTAGCCAATGCCTTAGTTCTCGGCTTGGGCATTCCTGCAATCTGCAGCCCTCTCACAACTAATGTATGGACATTACAGAGGCTTCCAAATATGAAAAAAAGCAGTTTCCATTTATAACTGAGCTG
Source organism: Gymnoscopelus braueri (assembly GCF_963280865.1). Lineage (NCBI taxonomy): Eukaryota > Metazoa > Chordata > Actinopteri > Myctophiformes > Myctophidae > Gymnoscopelus > Gymnoscopelus braueri. Next base: position 37,930,063 of record NC_137622.1, read on the forward strand.
CATGATAGCGTCCTTAAAACATAGCGTGCCAATCGCGTAGTTCTACGCGAACCTAAATAACAGTGCAGCGTGCCAGTCACGTAGATCTACGCGAAGTGGTCTTTTTATTTATTTTTTCTCGCAGTGACACATTTCATTGTAGGCCTCTCTCGCAGTGACACATTTCATTGTAGGCCTCTCTCGCAGTGACACATTTCATTGTAGCACACCGGAAACGGAAATTAATGTCAATCGAAGATTTTCGTTCCCATCCGCCGCCGCTCTAAAGCTTCCGCTAATCCGCCATTATCTCGGTGTTGTTTTTCTCCGCGCTGAACGCTGTTTAATAGAAACTGCGACTACTGCAAAATGGAATGTCGCCGATTGACTTCTCTGGGCCACTCACACAGCTACCCTGTGTGTCTACAAACAGTTTAACGTGCGATCATAAGGTATTTAGCGAGGTCTGTGGCGAGGTGAAAAAAACTAAAAAACAACAATAAATCGCTGGCACTGGTGAGTACATTATGATATTAAACTCTGGCATGGAAAGTGTTAAGGTGTTGGTACTTTAGCACCTTGATAAGGAATGCCTCTTCCACTTCCCAAATGGTCACTTCTCTACTGTCCTCATCATCAACAACAACAGCTGTTGTATTAGCTGTAATATCAGAAAAGGCATCATTTTGTGTTATAAAAATGTGTTAGAAGGAGCTTTCCAAGCATTGCTCGCATCATCTACGTTAACGTTGTCAGTGTGTGCCTTTAGATGTTAATACAAAGTTAGTTTAGGTTGAGATGTTTTAAAAACCGCCACCAATTTTTGCGCGCTGTGTCAGAAGCTGTTGCATTTCGGGCATGCGCACAGATTTTGTGAGAGAAACAAGGAGGTCTACGACAACAATCCCAAAAGAAGCGATCACACACAGGGGTCCCCAGCAAAATAGCAGTTGAATCACTTTAACGCTATATCGGCTATTTGAAAATAGCCTATGTACAAGATCACAATGTGTCACATTGCGACGCATTGTGAGTTTGTAGATTTGCTATTTTCCTCCAAATAATTCAACATTTTAAAAGAAAACAAAAAGGACATTTGAATTACACAAATCTTGTATTTTCAGATGAGGGTCTGCGGACAAATACATATACATTTGGGGGTCCTTCACATGAAAAATGTTGGACAACCACTGGTCTAAACAACAACAGGAAGCAAGGCCAAATAATAAATAAATATAAACTTTAGAAACTAACCCAAACAACTACCAATATTTATAAGCGACTTTATACAGAAAAACAAGCCACAAGTCACTTATAATAAGCAGACTTGGCAACACAGGTATACCATGTCTCAAAAAAGCAACACAAAAACATTGCCTCTCTCTGACGTTTGCATTCTCTCTCGCTCGCTTTCTTTCCCTCCTGCTTCCCTTGTTTTCTTTAGCCAGCGAGGAGCCAATTAGCATCCAGGACTCAGTGTTCCCCTTCCTTCCTCGTCTCCCGCCGGCTGACCAATCAAAGGGGGGCTCTTAAGCTGACCTCAGCTAGCCTGGCCCATGCTGTCAGTGCAACCTTTTTCATTCACCCTGCAAACAGAACCTAAAACAGGGCTTTCCATGGAGTATGTGCCTCATGAACGTACAAATGCAACCCCCCCCCCCCCTGCTTGTATAAATTGGAATGGCCAGCAGTGGTGGAAAAAGTACTACATTTTGTTTACAAGTTACAAGTAAAGGTCTAGGATTCAAAATTTACTTGAGTAAAAGTACAAAAGTATTGGTATCAAAGTGTACTTTAAGCACCAAAAGTAGAAAGTAGTCATCATACAGAATGTCCCGTTTCACACGTTTTCAAATGTATACAATTAATACAAATCTTTGCAAAATAGCAGATCTACAAGCTCACAATGTGTCGTATCGCGACGCAGATTGTAGATCTGCTATTTTGAAAAAGCCAAAGTCTATATAGGGCTACGGTGGTTTATGTATGTTTTCTAATAATATCTAAAATCTACAAAGTAACTAGTAACTAAAGTGGTCCAAAAATAGTGGTGATGTAACCGTACTGAAAACGGGAACTACTCCAATAAAGTAAAAACACCTCAAAATTGTACTTAAGTACAGCAATTGAGTAAATGATTTACTCCGCACCACTTGGTTCTCCCCCAATCTCCGTGGTCAACATGTCGGGTTTCCGAAAAAAAAGTAGTAATAGTTGGAAACGATCCAAAACTAGTTGTGTTTTTCCTCCACATGGAGAACAGGTTGACAGTGAGCCGCCTGCATGAGGCCCACAGCAGCCGAGCTGAGTGGGAGGCATTTCTGCAAAGCTTCACACAGAGAGGGCAACTTTCAACTGCAACAAAAAACACAACCTCCTCCCTCTCTCTCTCTCTCTATCTCTATCTCTATCTCCCTCGCTCACTCGCTCCGTCGAGCGGGGCTGTCTCGCTCGCTTGAACTCTATCCATTCTTTCCGTATCGTCTCTGTCGGACGGAAACCTCATATGTCCCCCAAAAAAACTGTTACTTTTTCCGGATTCGAATTCCAAAACAGCAAAAAGTAGCAGATCTACAAGCTCGAAACGC
>NC_137622.1:37935129-37960129 GCF_963280865.1 Gymnoscopelus braueri
GAGGCCCGTAAGCGCGCACCGGATTTTTTTTAAACGACCGGCCGGCCGATACTTAATTTAAGCGTTTGTTTTTTTTAAACAGAAGGCCTGGTCGGCCTGGAATGGAGAGGCCTTTCTGGAATTATCCCAAATTTCCCAGTGGCCAGCACGTCCCAAGGGGTACCCACATGATTTTGGGGGGGTCCCCCACTCCCCAGATGACAGTGCAATGACAATTTAACCCATATAGGGTGGGAACCCCTATTTGTAACTACACCTTTCAAGAAGGGAACCACTTTTGGGGTTCTTGTTGCTATGTACAGTACAGTAAATGTATGTTGCTAATGTACATTATAGCTTTTAAGTTTTTCAGAAATCTTAGGTCCGGATTTAGAAGGTGTTTATAGAATTGGCCTTAAAATAAGAAATGTTTAATACCTAAAAAAAACTACTTAAAAAGACTGCATCAAAAGTAGTCAACAAACTATACTATAAAATTGGTCAAACATTGGCCAATAATATAAGATTTTTTTTGTTTGTTTTAATAGCAGAGCTCAAATATCAGAGCTACTGTATGTAGATCTGCTATATTTTCACAATATTTATCTGTGGAACCGAGCCAAACAAAATGTAATGCTTCAACTCTTACACTTCCAAGTGCTTATCACTTGGAAGTTGTCCCCAGTTAAAATATGATTATTTTGGGGGGGTCTACTCCGTCTAGCGGGGCTTGGAGGGCCCGGGGCTTTCAAGTTTTGGTCCACCCAACTTCAAAAACTCTTACTCTATGCGCACCCTTGGCCAACGGTCGATGGCCATGTTCAATTTCAGATCGACACACCAACCCACTAAGGAGAACACAAAAATGCATGAGAACGGCCACGTTCACTGTATAAAAGTCCCTGTCCGCCAACTGGTCGTTATGTCACTGTAGCATGCTAAGTGGTGTAGCATGCTAAGTGGTGTAGCTTGCTAAGTGGTGTAGCATGCTAAGTGGTGTAGCATGCTAAGTGGTGTAGCATGCTAAGTGGTGTAGCATGCTAAGTGGTGTAGTATGCTAAGTGGTGTAGCATGCTAAGTGGTGTAGCATGCTAAGTGGTGTAGCTTGCTAAGTGGTGTAGCATGCTAAGTGGTGTAGCATGCTAAGTGGTGTAGCATTAATAAGTGGTGCCTACTACACAATATTGATGAGACCATTTTGTAATTAAAGCTTCTACAGTATAGGAGCTCTATTGACTACACACAGTGTTGGAAGAAGTACTCACATATTTTACTTAAGTAAAAGTAGCAATACCACAATAAAAAAATACTCGGTTACAAGTAAAAGGCCTGTGTTCATAATGTTACTTGAGTAAAAGTACAAAAGTATTGCCATCAAAATATACTTAAAGTATCAGAAGTAAAAGTACTAAAACGTTTGAAAATAGCAGATCTACAAGCTCACAAAAAAAGTTCGGAAACTTAACTTAACGGTCGATTATTAATCCCCTTCAATAATACCGATTGGTATTGTGTTTCATATCGTCATTATCGTTGATTAGTCACCTTCACAACAAGGTATAACTCGTAATGAGCAAACACTGCCAAAAGTTTCCAACCTTTTCTTTTTTGGAGGAGTTTAGATTGGTAAACCCACCGAGGCAAAGCCGACTGTCTGACTCACCCACCGTTGCTGGAAAACACAAAAGTCCCCCAGTGTGCTGCAAACAGGCAGCGATGTGTACCGCTATGCTATCCCATTTACCTCATTCTACTTTTTCCCCCACTCAAACTCAGAACACAGAAACCTATGCATCTCCATTATCCCACAGCAGCCAGCTCTGTGCAGCCATTTTCATACACCATCCATCAAGTACAGCCGGACAAGAAGTCTGCGAGCTTTTATAAACAAAACGGAGACACGGATATGGAATGCACAGGCACTCATTTTGGTCAAAATGTTGTGATTTGTTTCCCCCAATGCTGTCAATAAAATTGTTTAATTAGTGCCCCATGTGTTTAACCCATTAACACATTGACCGCCGGGCCCGTAGTTCTACGGGCCGTTAAATCCAACGGTAAAGCGCCGATCCCGTAGCCTACGGGCTGTGGTGCTTTTTCCTTTTTTTCGAAACATTTTTTTTTTTCAATTTTCTAGTACGGCACATTTCATTGTAACACCACCGGAAACAGAATTATTTGGGATCCGGTTTTGACGATCACGCCGGCTCCCATTCTAAAGCGCACACTGAGACGCCATTTTCTTCGATTGTACCAGCAGAGGTGAACCCTCTAACCATCTCGGAGAGAGAAGTGCGTACAGCCTTCACACGGGTCAACATCCACAAGGCAGCCGGACCTGATGGGATTCCAGGCCGGGTCCTTAAGACATGTGCAGACCAGCTGGCGGGTGTCTTCGCTGACATCTTTAACCTCTCCCTCTCCCTGGCTGTGGTCCCTGCAGGGTTCAAAATGTCAACCATTGTGCCCATTCCCAAAAAGGCCAAAGTGACATGCCTGAACGACTGGAGACCTGTTGCTCTCACCCCGATCGTCAGCAAGTGTTTCGAGAAACTGGTGAGGGAATACATCAGCTCCACGCTACCTGCCTCGCTGGATCCGTGGCAGTATGCATACCGCAAAAACAGATCCACCGACGACGCTATTGCCATGGCTCTCCACACCGTCCTCTCGCACATGGACAACAAGCTGCTGAAGGACAAATATGTACGTATGTTGTTCGTGGACTACAGCTCAGCATTCAACACCATTGTCCCAGCAATACTTGACAAAAAGCTCAGAGACCTAGGGCTACACCCAAGCATGTGCGACTGGATACAGGACTTCTTGTCCAACCGACATCAGGTGGTGAGAATGGGCAGCATCACATCCGACCCCCTGACCCTCAACACCGGAGCACCCCAGGGATGCGTGCTGAGCCCTCTCCTCTACTCCCTGTACACGTATGACTGCATAGCCACACATGTCTCCAACACCATCATAAAGTACGCGGACGACACGACAGTGATAGGCCGAATCGTCAACAACGACGAGTCTGACTACAGAGAGGAGATCAAATCACTAGCACGCTGGTGCCGGGAGAACAACCTCTCTCTTAACGTGGACAAGACCAAAGAACTGATCGTGGACTTCAGGAGGCCGCGGAGAGACCATGCGCCCATCCTCATCGACGGTGCTGCAGTGGAAAGGGTCAGCGAGTTCAAGTTCCTCGGAGTACACATCGAGGAGGACCTCAAATGGGAGACGCACTCCACACACGTGAGGAAAAAGGCTCAGCAGCGACTGTACTGGCTCCGCCGCCTGAAGAAGCTCGGAGTAGGACGTCGCATCCTCAGGCTGTACTACAACAGTTCTGTCGAAGGCATCCTAACAGGCTGTGTCACGGCCTGGTACGGGAACTGCACTGCCCGAGAAAAGATCAGCCTACAACGAATAGTGCGATCGGCAGAGCGGATAATGGGAATCGAGCTCCCAGCGCTCCAGGAACTGTACAAAAAGTGGTGCGTGGTCAAAGCCAAGCGCATCATCAAGGACAAGCACCACCCAAGTCACAGACTGTTCAACCCCCTACAACGACCGCGACCGGGCAAGGGGCTCTACCGCAGTATCAAGAGTTCCACCACCAGGTACTGGTGTAGTTTCAATCCGGCTGCTGTCAGAATGCTGAATGGGGCATAAGCCTGAATGAGGCATAGGCCTTGTTCAGCAGCCTGACAACAGGCAGCGCAGACTTTTCTGGCTCTTCCTGAACACACCTGTGGATTATACCAGGGACAATGACTTGGACTTTAGCCCCCCCTCGGACACACCTGTGGACTACACCAGGTACAAATGACTTTTTGTTGCACTCCCTCATGGAGCTACTTGCGGATTATACTAGGGTCGGCCCACTCTAGGTGGACACGCACTGACCTTTTGCACCTTAACACATTCCATGCCAGAGTTTAATCTCATAATGTACTCACCAGTGCCAGCGTTTTATTGTTGTTTTTTAGTTTTTTTCATGTCGCCACAGACCTCGCTAAATAAGTTAAAAGTGCGCGTTCATTTGGTTCTAAACACACAGCGGATCCGTGAGAAACGGCGAGCGAAAACAGTTTCCAAATCCGTGCCGCCATCTTGAAGCTACAGCCGATCAACGGTAAACAGTGATCAGCGAGGAGAAAAACAACAACCAGAGAAAATCGAGTTTTAAACAGGATCCCAGACAGGAAGCGGATACGATCGAAAAAACCGGAACCCGAATAATTCCGTTTCCGACCGGAAACCGGAAACGGAAATGGATCAAAAAATTTCGGAAAGTGCACCTGGGGCACTTAACATGGGAATCGGCGGTTCGCGTAGATCTACGCGACTGGCACGCTGCGGCTTTAAATAGGTTCGCGTAGATCTACGCGACTGGCATGCAATGTGTTAATCCCTTGTATAACGCACTGACCTTTTTTTGGTCTTTTTTATTGTGCTCCTTTTCCTCTAAGCACCTTAACGTCCATTGTCTATCATGCACAGTATAAGTATAACATGCACAGTATACAATACATTGCTGCTATGCTCAGGCACCTTAGTTTAGTTTTTTTTAGTTTTTATTATCTCAGGTAATTTGTAAATATGTAGATAACTTGTCTGGCCTTCTGTTGCTCTCTTGTTTTGATCTCCTTCCCACTTACCCCCCACCCTCTTCTTCTCCCCCCCCCCTCTTCTTTCTATGGAAACTAACGTTGCGATGGGAACGATGTACAAAAAAGAATTTCACCCACTTTTTTACCTTGTAAACCTGTGATGTGACAATAAAACTGATTCTGATTCTGATTCTGATTCTGTAGTTTTTCTCCTCGCTGATCACTGTTTAACATAAACCGTTCTAACTACAACATGGATACGCCGTTTGACACGTGGTTTGGACTGGTAGACGCAGGGAGATGTCCGCGATGTTTACAAACAGTGCACAGATCAATCTTAAGGATTTTAACGAGGTCTATGGCGACGTGAAAAAAACAAAAAACAACAATAAAACGTTGGCACTGGTGAGTACATTATGAGATTAACCTCGGGCGGTCAATGTGTTAAGACCGGGAAGGATGTCATTTTAGACACAGATTCTTTGGCTATTAAAAAAACTTATGACGAGGCATCGTCATAACGCCCTGGCTGCCTAGAACGACTTATGGCGACTTTTTTAATTATTTATTTTTGTAGTTTTTTCACACAGAACTAGAGATAACGCGATCCGAAGACGTACTGCTCCATTCACTTCCTGGTTAACTTGTTACTTAAAAATCATGTATGTCGGCTCCTGTGTATTTTTGGCCGAGACTTATTCTTTTCAAAGGCGTATAAAAGCGAACGGGAGGTCGCAATGACATTGTTTTTTCTTTTCTTGGAAGCACAGTGAAACCCTCTGTGATTAGCAACCATCAGGGGATCGATCAAACTGGATCAATCTGTGATTACTTCAAAAAGGTATGAAAATCGCCTGGCAGAGAAAGAGTTAAAGGTAGGGTAAGTGATTTTCTTTGGTTAAACTAAGTGTTAAATAGCTCTATATTCTGATAGTACTCATTGCTATGGGGTGTTTGTTCAGTAAAAGGAGTCTCCTTGTCTCTCCAGCTCTTTATAAAACAGAAAATGCATTTTCGTTTCAGGTTCATTTCCAATTTTATCCAATCAGGATAGAGAACTCAATCAGGATATAGATTAAACAAGTGAAATTGGAAGTGATGACACTAAGAAATGAGCAGGCAAAATTGGAACTGGAACCCAAGCTTAAAAATTGGTACTTTCTCCTGATTGGCTGAGATTTTGACACCTACCAGAAAATGTATTTTCTGTTTATTAAAGAGCTGGAGAGACTCCTGTTACTGAACAAACACTCTATAGCAATGATTACTATCAGAATATAGTGCTTTAACCTTTTAACAAAATACTTTTTTGTTTTAACCCAAAAATATCACTTACCCTACCTTTAATGGGTTAATTCTTATAGTTGCTGCTCTTTTACCTGGTTCTGTAAAGCACTTTGTAACCTTGCTTGGATAAGTGCTGTACAAATAAATGCATCATCATTATCTGTGAGCTTGTAGATCTGCTAATTTTGTCAAATGTTCGCCCCAGAGACAAGCACAGGTAAGGTGGTGTCTGGTGTTGAAGCTAGTTAGTACAAATTGCTTTATATATGCATGCCTTCTGACTTGTATATTCCTGATTGCTGCTATATATACCATACCTGTCATCATGGTATGTTTAACTTCATTACACCTAGTTGTTTTATTGCATTGTTGTGTTATCACTGTCTTTGCTGAACAAATAAACCTTTTATTATTTTTGTCCTCCTTCTTTCTTATATGAAGAATCTACATGTCCTGCTGCCATTTACCATTCTACATGTCCTGCTGCCATTTACATGTACAATTAACAACTCTATCCATTTCCTCATGTGTGAGAGTGTCTCTCTACGTCCTCTTGTTATTCATTTCTCTATAGACACCTCATTTGCACATGATTGCTCCAAATTCCTCCAGAACAACAGAACCAGCTTTGGTGAAGAAACAACTTTTTGTTATACTCTGTTCATGTGTGATTGTACTAGTTCATTTTTAGATTTGTATTATGATTGTGGGTTTGAATCCATCGCGGTGCATCCTGCTTTGTCAAGCATCTATACGAACACAATTGACCTGTGTTCTGGGCCTGGGGAGGGAATCCAGGCGGGAGGAGGGCAGTGGTGGAAAAAGTACTCAAATCTTTAACTTAAGTAAAAGTATCAATACTGCAATGTAGAAGTACTATGTTACAAGTAAAAGTCTGGAATAAAAAAGTAAAAGTACTCATTATGCAGAATGTCCCATTTCAAGCTTTCAAATGTATAAACATCTTTTGAAAATAGCAGATCTACCAACTAACTAGTAACTAAAGTTTTCAAATAATTGTAGTGGAGTAAAAGTACAATATTTCTCTCTGAGTTGTATTGGAGTAGAAGTAAAGGTACATACCATTGGAAATACTCCAGTAAAGTAAAAATAACTCAACATTGTACTTATCTAGAGTACTTGAGTACATAGTTACTTTACACCACTGCCGACAGTGACAATATTTTTCTTTTGTACATACTTTTTAGCTAGCATGCATGCAGAGCCTGCTGTACAGTATGAGCTAACTACAGTACACAGTAGAATGTTTGACCTTATCTCATGTGCTAACCAGACAACCACGCAAATACATGTTCTGAACTTAACCCTAAAAACAGCGTGTTTATGTATGTTGGTTGTGAGTAAACCAAGTAAACCAACCCCAAACTATGTATTTGTCTGTAAATGACACTGCTATCCATTCTACATGTCCTGCTGCCATTTACATGTACAATTAACAACTCTATCCATGTCCTCATGTGTGAGAGTCTCTCTCTACGTCCTCTTGTTATTCATTTATCTATAGAAACCTCATTTGCACTTGATTGCTCCAAATTCCTTCGGAATAAAATCCTATAATGTATAGGACATCTCTTTAAACATGTATTAAGACTTCATAAATCATGTGTTAAATCTACCAAAGTGGTTAAGTGAGACATACAGTGACATCTTCTCTTTGCTGTATGTTTATAGACTGACTCATCATGATCATCATGATCATAGCTTTGATCAGTTCAGACAAAGAGGTGTCAAACATGTTCACCCTTCTTTCCCCCTCTGAGAGGGGAGGTGATTGTTGTCCTCTTTCAGTGCATTTACATCTGTATTAAGAGATGTCCACTTGTGATCACCCACAATACAACTGGTGAACAGGCCCATACACACCCGGGATCGTTCATATGCATGAACTGACCAGATTTATACACTCTGTAAAAAAAAAAAAAGTGAAATGAATCTAAAGAATGCCGTCACATTGCAATTTAATTCAAAATATGTAGAGGGGATATTATACACATTCAATTTGCTGATGTATTATCTAAGAAGGAGTTTTAGTTATTGAATTCCATCAGATAATCACTGGTACATTTAGTTGCATAGTAACTAAATGTTAGTTAAAATATAAAGATATTTTGTGATGACAAAAACTCTTGAGAATACACTACAACTACTTCTACATTATGATTTAGTGTTTGTGTTTCTGTCAAATACATGTTCTGAACGTAACCCTATCAACAGTGTGTTTATGTCTGTTGGTTGTGAGTAAACCAAGTTGCCGTGGTCCATCGTTGCTCCTAAAGAGTCCCAAGTCCAAAAACTGATGTTTATTATGTAGTCCACAGATTTTAGGAGTAATATTAGTCTAGTTCATTACTTTTAAATAATACATTCTGGATAATTGACAAATGCACAGTGTGCCTTATTTGCTGAGGCCAATAACCTGGCCATGAACTGTTTACACACACAATAGTGAATGATTAAACAATTGAATGATTACTACTACTACTATACTGTGACTACTTCTAAACTATAACAGTGGACCCTACACTCACAATGGACTACTTACGTAGGCGGTGTCCTTTGACTTGTTTTATAATGAACATTTAAAGTCAAGATGCAGCTTGCAAAGTGTTGGTTTACTGTGTTTCTGGCAATTTAATGTAATCACATGGAAGACACTTGATGTTATCAATAACATACCTTGTACTTATATAGAACATACTATGTTTTACAAAATAAATCAAGAGGCTGTTATGCACAATGACAAAATATAGCAAGCAATTGTTCCTTCAGCACGTTGTATTGTTCTGAAGGAATTTGGAACAATCATAACATGTACAATTGAGGACCTTTAATGGCCTATATATTCCAATGGTTCTCAATGTGGTTTAAATGTTACTTTTCAAATCCGAGCTAGTTTGAGGTGAACTATGTATGGTAGCTTCAGCAATCATGTGTCATTCTCTAGTAGCACACCACCACTAGGGTTTACATTACATTACATTACAGTAATTTAGCAGACACTTTTATCCAAAGCGACTTACAATAAGTACATTCAACATAGGTAGGGAACGAAAAACTACTAATCGCCAGAAGTATTAACTCTTTGACTGCCAGAGTATTTTCATAAAGTACTCCCCCAGTGCCAGCAATTTTCGTGTTTTTTTATTTTTATATTTTGAATTTTTCTCATGAAAATAATTTAAGGACACATAATGTAAAGACCCAGCACAAATCCGCCACTAGGGCGCAGCACATGACAGCTTTGATCATGTCGTTGGGTCTCTCTCACCCTTCTTCATAGATTAGACAAGGAAAAACATGAAAACGGATGTGACGTCCCCCCCATTGTTTTGATCGGCGAAAATTACGTTGTGATATACGACGGCGATGACTGATCGTCACCCAGACCATAGATTATAGAAGAGAAACTGTCCGTTTGTCCGTCATACCGTGTGAAAGACCGTTTATTTACCTATTTTGGACGAAAATGACTGGGGAAAAGAATCAAAAACCGGAAACGGAATCCAGGTCATGAAACCGGATGCAGATGTCCGTGAAGTAAGTGGAACTCGAGAATAACATTGAATATTAAGCAGCATAGCGCAATCAGAGATTAAACAATGAACGCGCGTCCAGCGCGTCGAGCGCGTCGACGGCCAACTGGACAAAGTAGCACTTGACGCGTTATCGCGTCGTCCGCAGTCAAAGAGTTAAAGGAGAATTCCGGACAAATTAAGTGTTATCTTTGATGTCTCGTTACTCACCTACCGATGTGAAAAGTAGCGTTCTTTTTTTTCATATATTCCCCTGTCGTCAATGGCGAACGATTTAACACTGGTTGCTTGTTTCTTCCAGAACCTGGCAACTCGTGTTGCCAGAATCTGGAAACAAGCAACCAGTGTTAAATCGTTCGCCATTGACGGCAGCCTCGCAGATAGTTTCAACGCATGTTTGACTATCATGAGACTCTACTATGAATACTAGTAGTGAAAAAAACAACTTTGCGTCGGTTATAATAGACGAATTTCCCTTAGCCACGCGCTCCCATTATGACAACGGAGGGGGTTTAAAAAATGACGACAGGGGAATATATGAAAAAAAAGAACGCTACTTTTCACATCGGTAGGTGAGTAACGAGACATCAAAGATAACACTTAATTTGTCCGGAATTCTCCTTTAAGTGCATTTTCTGCAAAAACAAGCAACCAAGAGTATACCTAGCGCTAAGGTAAAAGTGCAATATATCAGCTACCTATTTTCCTTAAACAGATGAGACAACAATAGCAAAATCAAATGAGCAGGAGCTAAAACAAATAAGTGTATTGACTAAACAAGATCCAATAAAACAGTACACCAATAACACAAGCGTTCGTACAACTAGTTAACAACAAGTAGGCCAGGCAGAGAGGATGGGTAGTGTTTCCTGAAGAGGTGGGTTTAGACCTGGGTTTAGACCTGCAATGTCTGTTATGTGAGAGACACAGTTGTACAGTCTTACACATATGTAAGACTTTAAATCAATAACAATAATAGTAGGAGGAGGGGACAATTGAGGGCTTCAGAACTTCATTCTCTGCGTTTTGGAAGGAGCATAGATTTGGGCTGTCTAGCGGAGCGAGAAAAGTCAGAGACAAACACAATCACATCGAAACTTAATATTTGACTTATTCCTGGAAAAAGTGACTCAGCCGGAACAGAGATTATAAGTATTGTTCAGCATAGAGTTTCCAAAAACTTTTAGGATATTGTCTCTGTCGGGTGGAAACCTTGTAGGTCCAAAACCTTAGCTTTTTTTAATGATTTTATGATATGATAAATATTGTATAATAGTGAACATGTTTTAAATAGTGAAAATAGCCGATCTATAATTATAATAGGGGTAATAATAATAATAATAATAATAATAATAATAATAATACAACATACGATTTATATAGCGCTTTTCTAGATACTCAAAGTCGCTTTACAGAGCAATATAAAAACAACTCTACTAGAAAGAACTAGTTTTAAAAAAAAATGAATCTACAAGCTCACACTCGAGGCGTTGTGAGCTTGCAGATCTGTTATTTTCACTACTTTTGTGTGACACTCTTGTGCGATGAAGCAGGGCATTCATTTACCTAAAGAAACCTTAAAAAAGTTGAAATATGGACATACGCGGTTTCCACCTGACAGAGACGATACGAACCGTACAAAGATAAAGTCTGCTCCATTGCCATACAAATGGGCAAGTGTGTGTGTGTGTGTCTGTGTGCATTGTAGAGGGTTATGGAGAGGTTACCGGAGGCACTGTGAGAAGGACGATTGGTGTTAAATTGGGGTGAAGAGAGACTTTAGACTGAGAGATGGAGGGAGGGAGGAGAGAGAGAGTGGCAGACAGGTGTGCAGTGTGTGTGTGTGTGTGTGTGTGTGTGTGTGTGTGTGTGTGTGTGTGTGTGTGTGTGTGTGTGTGTGTGTGTGTGTGTGTGTGTGTGTGTGTGTGTGTGTGTGAGTGAGTGTGAGTGTGTGTGTGTGTGTGTGAGAGAGAGAGAGAGAGAGAGACAGAGAGACATTGAGAAAGAGAGAGGGTCACCCTTCACTCCACACGTGGATTAGGGGCTATGGAGACACTGACAGTCTCAGAGACGGGCTCTACGCCACTAAAGCTGAGCCCAAGGAAAATTTCCCTAAGGGGGGCACTAAAGTATATCCCATCGTATCGTATAAGCCCCATGTGCACGTATACGTGCGTGTGCACACACACACACACACACGCACACGCACACACACACACACACACACACACACACACACACACACACACACACACACGCACACGCACACGCACACACACACACACACACACCCCAGCACTGTGCACGTGCACAACCCCAACTTTCACAGCAGTAAAAAAAGTAACTGCTGGGACCCATAACCGCAAACTGTCTTTGCCTCACAGGATTCAGGGATATGAACCACAGGCAATGTATCCACATGCAGAGGTGAAAGTAAAAGTATCAAGAACAAAAATGTAGAAATACTCTGTTAAGAAAAAGTCTGGTATTCAACATTGTGTTGAGTAAAAGTACAAAAGTATTCAAAATATACCCAAAGTACTAAAAGTAAAATGACTCATTATGCAGCATTTCCCATTTCGAACATTTTCAAAATGTATAAAACATTAAAGGTACTTTGAAAATAGCAGATCTACAAAACTCGCAACATGTGTGTGCTTGTAGATCTGCTATTTTCAAATGGCCAAAGAATATTAAAGGGCTGAAGTGGCTAGTAACTAGTAACTAAATATATCAAATTGTAGTGGATGAAATACAATATTTATAAAAGTATTGAAAAGCACTTGAGTAAATGCAATCAGTTACTTTCCGACACCGTCGTCCACATGGAAGCTAGCGTCCATATTCTGGTGAATCAAATATTTTCGGCGAAGAGATTTGGTTAACTCTTTGCCTGCCACCGACGAGTCGGATTCCGCTAAGGCTCAGCCTGCCGTCGTCGAGAAAGACGAGAGTTTGTGTTTTCAGTGGTTTTGAACCGTTATCAACCGTATGAATGATTTTTTTCACTGCCTGATGACGACAGACCCGGAATTGACGTTTCATAAAAATAAAAAAAAGCTAATTTACTTCCTGTTTTTTTCCTATCGCTATATCTCTGAGAACACGTCACATCCGGTTTGACGTATTTGACTGTTTGGCTCTATGTTTGGGGGGGGGGGGGGGGGGGGCAGCGAGTCAGCGAGCTGATGAAGGTGTCTATTTGCTGCTATCTGCTGGTGAAACCATCGTATGTGTTCAAAGCCGCAGCTAGACAAACTATATGAAAATTAAATAGCAAAATAACAAAACAAAAAAACACGAAAATACACATCAGTTCCGGCCACATTAGCTGGTCCTATGTGTAACCGTGCTATCCCAATGCTAGCTCTTGGTCAAAAAATAACCTTTTTTAGAAAGTGACGTCTGTTCCCATAGCAACGACAGCTCTCACCTATCATTACATGGTAATTGTGCGCGGTAATGACTCACCGTTGGACCGTTTGTAATGGAGACCAGGGGGCATCAGATTTTAATTAACAGTATCATCAATTTGTTTTACAGAATTAGAACAAAAACATATGTCTTTGTGAACAGACAGAAGGGGTGATAGAGGAGGGGGTGGGGTGGGGGGGGGGTCGAGGTTGAGAACATTCTCTTCTGTCTGGTGTTTTTGCCGGCGTAAGTTACTTTTGTTCTGGGTATTTTTCAAATTGAAGAAATCTCACTGCAAAATCACCTGCACAACTCCAACAAATGTACATTTCTCTGAACTTCAACTTTGGTGATCTTTCACCAAACTAATTCCTCAGTAGGTCAGTTAACTTGAAGTAAAAGTAGCAATACCGCAATTTAAAATAAAGGAAAAGCTCAACTCGCAAAAGTAAAAGTACAAAAGTATTGGCATTTTAATATACTTGAGTAGAACTACGTAAAAAGAGAGAGAGAGAGAGAGAGAGAGAAAGAAAGAGAGAGAGAGAGAGAGAGAGAGAGAGAGAGAGAGAGAGAGAGAGAGAGAGAGAGAGAGAGAGAGAGAGAGAGAGAGAGAGAGTGAGAGAGAGAGAGAGAGAGAGAAGTGCTTATTATGACAGAATGTCCCATTTCACACATGTTGTCAGAAATGTCAGAATATTTTGAAAACAGCACGTCTACAAGCTCACAATAATTATGTTGCGTTGTGAGCTATTTGATCACTATTTTCAAATCAAAGTATAAAATAGGACTAAAATGGTATGTTTCATACAAAAAAAATCTCCATGCCCCTGTCATTCATTTTTCACATCGGGGATACAAATAAATTAAACAGCGTTTATGCAGCTGCGAGGTGTCTCCACAAAAAGCTCTCTGAAGTGCATCAGTCTGTGCTGCTGAGGCACAGAAGGGAGGGAGGTATTTAACGGTCGCACCTATGACATTTTAATGGAACCGAGGGGGAAGATAATCTGGGACGGAGCATATTGTTGTTCATTACCCAGCCACCTTCAGTGAGCCGTACACACACTCTACACACTGACCCACGCACAGGTGTGAGCTTTTGTGTCAGTGTGTGTGTGTGTGTGTGTTCGCGAGCCCTTTGCCCACAGTGTGTGTGTGTGTGTGTGTGTGTGTGTGTGTGTGTGTGTGTGTGTGTGTGTGTGTGTGTGTGTGTGTGTGTGTGTGTGTGTGTGTGTGAGAAATAGATGATGGATAGGTGTCAATGACAGGTCTCCCCCTCATTCCACTCTCTCCTTCTGTGTGTGTGTGTGTGTGTGTGTGTGTGTGTGTGTGTGTGTGTGTGTGTGTGTGTGTGTGTGTGTGTGTGTGTGTGTGTGTGTGTGTGTGTGTGTGTGTGTGCGCAGGCTGGGTGATAGATGGCTGTGTGAGAGCGCGGGGTCTCAGTGCATTTGTCCAGACCCCATTAAACACCTGTTCACCGGTCTAATGTGAATGGCCTTCTCTCCCTCGCTTGCTCGCTTGCTCTCTCTCTACCTCTCCACCTCTCTTTCCATTGCTCCACTGCCCCGCTCTCTCTCTCTCTTTCTCTGTGCCTCAGACTTCCCTCTTCAATGTCTACCCTACCAACCCCTCCCTCCCTCCCTCTCTCTCTCTCTCTCTCTCATATCATATGTCTCTCATTCAGTGGTGTAAAGTAACTAAGTACATTTACTTAAGTACTGTACTTAAGTACATGTTGAGGTATTTGTACTTTACTTGAGTATTTCCAATTTCCAATACTTTTACTTCTACTCCACTACTATTCCATACTTCACTATCTCAGAGGCAAATATTTTACTTTTACTCCACTACAATTATTTGAAAACTTTAGTTACTAGTTACTTTTTGGATATAGATTATTACATTATAAAACATACATTAACAACTTTAGCCCTATTTAATACTTAGGCTATTTGAAAATAGCCGATCTACAAGCTCACAACGCGTCGCATCGCGACACGTTGTGAGCTTGTAGATCGGCTTGTAGACCCCCCCTTCTTTTTCACCAGAAAATATTCAGAATAATAACCCAGAGGGTTTTGATCCGGGGATAATTCTCTGATCGCACCCTTGCTCAGTAGAGACAAAACCTCCTCCCTCAGCGTTATGGCCGCTTGGCCTGACGCACGAGAGTTAACGGAGGTTTCGTTACATTAGTTCCCCCAGGGGAGTTTCGCCGGGGTAACACCGGGGCTTTCTGTGACGTAAACTTCCGCCCCTCCTCAGCCATGTTGGGGAGGGTGAGGGAGGCGGCCATCTTGCCCTTCCACCGTCCCACAGATGCGCTTTGCAGCCATCTGCCGGACGGAAGAAGGAACTGCTGTGTCGCAGTTAGAATATTTTCGTTTACAGAAAACCCCTGTTTTACACAATGCATTTGAGACATTTGATTCATAGCAATTGGTTTCTCTACCTGCATTTGATTCAACTTGTTCATAACATGCACAGGATCTGTCCCTACAGTGTTTGGAATGTCGTCCTTTCTCTTTAGAGGACATAACGAACACTGAGGGCTCATGGAATACATTAGAGGACAGGGCTTCCCATTCGATTCGGGTAGCGATCCGCCTCGTAATTTGACATGGGAAAAAATGAGCATTTGTGTATTTGGCAATAGATTTATTCCACACACATGAGGCGCATTTTGTACACACATTGCCGGGACAACAGGACACAAAGCACGAATTCATTGTCTTTAGCGTCTCTTTTTGTCTCTGTGCCCCCGTGGAGCCGTCCTCAAGATGAGCGCCAGTTCATCGCCAGCGAAGACAGGCCTCACCCCCGAACCTGTTTTCACCGAGCCCGGCTTCGCCTTCTCGATGGCGGAAGCCAGGGTCGAGTCCATGGCTGGGAGGCCAGCGACCCCCAGGTCTGCGCCGGTGAGAATATCCGCTACGAAGCCTAGCTTGTCGGGTTCTCTTCTACCCGCCGCCCACGAGTACTGCACTGCATCTCTGACGCCACCGGCTTCGGGAAGCAGCTTAGACTCGTCTGTCGGGGGGGAGGGGTGTCAGACATTGGAACCCCGGAATGGGGACCCCGATGGATAGCTTGGCCGGCTTCATGGGCTGCGCCAGGCCGCATCTGGCGATAGCCCTCTTTAGCACGACCGAGACGGCCTCTTGGGTTTCCTTTGCCTGGCTAGGATTCCCCGAGGTTTCAGCCGTCTCTGCTGTAGGCCCAGGAGGACCCGGACTGGTCATCGTTACCTCCTGGGACTGGGACTGCTGGTAGGAGGTGAGCTCCTCCTCCTCTTCCTCTTCTCCCCCGATGTGCAGTACACTGTCCCCCTCATCGTCCTCGCCATCCGAGCCGCTGCCGTCCGGTGTCGGCGTGTCGCCCCAGGCGAGGAGGGAGGCGGGGGGAGAGAGGAAAGCTGCTGTCGTGGTATGGCCCGGTGGCCGCGACAGCATTAGCGGGGTACTTACAGTAAATGTACTTAGTTACTTTACACCACTGGCTGGACGTCATATTCAAAGTCCACCTCACTCCCCAGATCTTTGCACACGTTTTGCGGCTAATTGACGGAGACAAGGTCCCGGCGCCTCGCGGACGCTTCAATGCCACGGCATGCTGACGGACAGCTGTGACTTGACCTCGGTAAGCCTGTTGTCCCGGCTAATTCGCTATAAGCACGTCGCTAATGGCCTCAGCATCAACAACTGTCAAGGCTGTCAACCTTAATGACTTTGGCTGGGCGGAGTGGTGCGGCGTTAGCAGCTATGCTAAGTAGGGTGCGGGGAGCCTTTGGGATTTTATTAATTCCGATTCCTTAACAGTTCCCTTTAATAAATCCTGTATACAAAAATCATACAGTAGTGCATACATATTCTTGTAGTGGCTCTCAAATTGAGGTCCAGGGACCCTCTGGGTTATGTGAGGGGCTTTCAAAAGGACTCTTACAGGTCTGTAACTATGAGAGAGTACAAATGGAATTATTTCCATTTGTACACTCTCAGAGTTACGATGGTCCTTGACATTAGAAAAGTTTGATAACGACTGGTATTGTAATTGCAAAACAATCCTCATACCAACTCTGACATTGTGAAAATAACAGTGGTGGAAAAAGTACTACATTTTTTTACTTAAGTAAAAGTATAAATACTGCAATGTAGAAATAATCTGTTGCAATTAAAAGTCTGTAATTAAAAATGTACTTGAGTAAAAGTATTGGTATCAAAATATAATTAACGTACAAAAGTAAAAGTACTGATTATGCAGAATGTCCTATTTCACAAGTGTTTTCAAATGTACACAATGTATACAAATCGTTTGAAAATAGCAGATCTACAAGCTCTGGCCGAAATGTATATAGGGCTGAAGTGGTAAATGTATGTTTTGTAATAATAATTAGAATCTACAAAGTAACTAGTAACTAAAGT
This sequence comes from Gymnoscopelus braueri, assembly GCF_963280865.1. NCBI lineage: Eukaryota > Metazoa > Chordata > Actinopteri > Myctophiformes > Myctophidae > Gymnoscopelus > Gymnoscopelus braueri. The sequence continues at coordinate 37,952,404 of NC_137622.1, forward strand.
TCTTAAATATGGAAATATGGAAATACTCCAGTTAAGTACAAGTCCCCCCAAATTGTAATCAAGTACACTATTTAAGTAAATGTACTTAGTTACTTTCCGCCACTGTGAAAATAATGGTTGAGGGAACGGTTCCCAATGCGATGGAAACCGATTCCGGTTCCTCAATGTTCACTCCTAAAGAGCATAAGCCTCTCTATGGCCGTATCATAAAGAGAAAATATGTGGTGCATAATGTGAGATATATAAGTCAGTTATCATACGGTTAATGTCCTTAACATCAACGGCAGTGTCACTGGATGTCAATGTAATTAAATGAACATGAAGTGAAACCACTTAGTGCCACGCTAACGACAGCACTCTGAATTCATGGCAAGTCATTTAGTACGCTATGCACCACGGTCTGTGCAAGGCCTCATGCTCTGTCCATATTTCTGCTCTGAGTGAGTGAGTGTTTCTTTCTCTCTCTTTCTCTCTCTCTCTCTCTCCATCCCTTCCTTCTCTCCCGCCATTTCTGTCCATTTCAATTACGTGCCATGATGGATTTCGCTGTGTTGTTTCGCCATTATGAAGTGATTACAGTGGTGGCTGCAGTTCTCTCTCTGTCTCTCTCTACCTACCTACCTCCCTCTCTCTCTCTCTCTCTCTCTCTCTCTCTCATACACACACACACACAGAGCTATGGCTCCTAATGAAGTGTCAGCAGTCCTGCGGAAAGCAACAATAGAACCCAGGCAAATAAAAGAAAACCTTTCCACACACGCTCACACACACACACGCACACACACACACACACACACACACACACACACACACGCACACGCACACGCACGTCAAAAGCCTCTCTTCTCCCAGCTAATAACATGTCACTGCTGACACCACACTATCTATTCAACAATCGTGTGCGTGCGTACGTGCATGTGTACGTGCATGTGTGCGTGCGTGCGTGCGTGCATGTGTGCGTGCATTTATCTATGTCTGTCTGTCTGCCTGTCTGTCTGTCTGTGTTCGTATGTCCTTGTGCGCAGGCTTAGGAGTCCATCCAGTGAGTCAGGTTAGAACAAGTCATTCTCATGCACACGCAACAGCAAACACGATGAGCCGTCTTTTTTTCCTTCTCCTATAAGCATCTACTTCAATTGAACCTCAAAGGACTTAACCAGGCATGCATTTTAACGCATTTAAACCGGGAAAAACGCATATGTCATTTTAGATTTCTTTGGCTATTCGAAAATAGCAGATCTACAACCTCATGAGCTTGTAGATCAATTTTTTTTTAAACAATTCGTCAAGAAAATGTGTGCGAATCTTTGAATGTATGTTTAATTTTTTTAATCAAATCTTTGATTTTAGGGGGTCCCTGGAACAAAATATTATGAGATGGGGGTCCGCGGACAAATAAATATCATTTTTGGGGTCCGTGACATGAAAATAGTTTGAGAACCACTGATATTATAGCAAAATAAGTTTTACAAAAAAACTGTTAGGATTTAGAAGACATTTGTAGAATCCCCCAAGAAGCAAAGATTTGAGTAAAAACCTTTTGTTAAAATATATTATAGATTTGCACCAAATTTTCAGGATTTTTCAAAAATAGCAGATCTACAAGCTCATAGCCGCGCTATGAGCATGTAGATCTGCTATTTTTGAATAGGCAAAGTATAAAATAATGGTTTAAGTGGTTACACGCAGATGTGTTCCCGGTTTAAATGGGTTAAAACCTTGAAGTGACTTTTGACTACCGGATTAGCAGCGTCCTCTCAGTGACACCAGAGAGGGCCATTCCTACTTGGACTTGTCACATCAAAGAGCTCGATTGAATTACCTTGGGAAAAAAAGCACCTGAATCAATTCCACCGGATTATTCTGATGTATATGTTTTTTTTCTCTCCAATGTGTCATTTTTATTGAACAATTACACAGTGACAGGAAAGGTGGAAAGGGGAATGGATGGGGTGTGCGGTGCGGTGCGAGCAAAAGAAAAAACATGCACGAAGCGAGCCGTGACATTGGGCGAGTACATGCTTTGTGGTTTAATCCCTCTGAGCCACGAGGCCTTGGGGTGGGGGGTGAGACACAGCAATCCCCCCTCTCCACTTTGAACCTCATTCTTAACCCTTTAAGACCGAGAAAGCATCTGTGTCATTTCTTTGGCTATTCAAAAATAGCAGATAATACAAGCTCATAGCACGGAACTAAGTGCCGCGCTATGAGCTTGAAGATTTGCTTTTTGCTTTTTTTTTCGTGAAAATCTTTGAATATATATATTTTTCAAAGCGAGCATTTTTAACTCAAATCTTTGCTTCTGGGGGATTCTACAAAATGTCTTCTAAATCTTAACAGTTTTTATTTGTTTAAACTCATGTTGCTATAATCGGTGTTTCTCAACCATTTTTCACGTCAAGGACAAAGGCCAACATGATAATGTATTTGTCCGTGGACCCCCTCATCTCAAAATATTTTGTTCCAGGGACCCCCAGACGCAAAGATTTGAGTTATAAATGTATATATCTTCAAAGATTTGCCCACATTTTCACGATTAAAAAAAAAGAAAAAAAGCAGATCTACAAGCTCATAGCTATGAGCTTGTAGAACTGCTATTTTTGAATAGCCAAAGAAATGCAAAAGTGACACACAGATGCGTTCCTGGTCTTAAAGGGTTAAGGGTGATTCAGCGTGTGTGGAGTGCGTGCCCAGGTCTCTCGTTGCCGACTCACATTTGCATCGGGAGGCATTTAGCCCTGAGTGAGGCTTAATGTGTGGGATCGCCGACATTGCAAGGAAACCAATTGTAAGGCATGTGCAGTTCAAAGGAGAAAAAATCCAAACAAGAGGAAATGGAAAGTCATATTACGTGATTTAACCCATTGATACCTGGAACGCATCTGTGTCACTTTAGATTTCTTTAGGCTATTCAAAAATAGCAGATATACAAGTTCATAGCGCGGCACCGAGTGCCGCGCTATGAACTTGTAGATCTGCTATTTTTGAAAAATCGAGAAAAAAAAAATTGGTTTTTTTTTTCAATTTTTTTTTAGGATTTAGAAGACATTTCTAGAATCTTCTCAGGTCTTAATGGGTTAAGCCCTGTGGAATATACTACTGTACATGTTTTATTCCTCTTTTGTCCCCCAGGGGTCTATACTGGGCTCTGTCCTTTTTCTTCCCTCTACCCATGAATGCGTCAAGATGAATTCAGCACCATGGACAGAGTCACATCTAGACACAGCTCAATGTGTTCTCACGACTGTTGCTTCTCACAATTTTCAAATGCTTGTCATACAGGAAAAACTCTGAGAATGATCCAGGAGTCGACCCCCCCAAAAAAAATCTATGTGTGTGTAAAGTCAAGGGCATATTATAGATTTTTTTTTTGCAAGGGCACAAACAAGTTAAAGTTACAAAAAAGTAAATCACTACTGTCGGGCAGAAAGCTTGTATCTCCATATTTCCATATTTCCATATTTTTTTTGTTTTTAGTTTTATCGTAAATGCCCTACTATGTTAGCCTGGTAAACACCCCCTCCCTCCGGAAATCTCATTTGCATTTGGTTTCAGGAAGGAGGGTCTGGGATTGCTCACAGAGTAAAGCTGCCCGAACCGCTGCGCATACGAACCAATCAGCGGCTGCTAGGGACGGGATCATCCAATCACCTGCCTAGTAGCTTGAAAAAATGAAACTGCGTCTGTCATCGATTCTGCGCCCGGAGTCTCAGATGCAAGTACGCTGTGAAACAAAATGTGTGTCGCAAGCTTCTTCCATTTGACGGAGTGAGGTTACTACTATGTGGAGTCAAACTAAACTATTGAAAAAAGCCACTCTACAAAGTCATATCGTGAGCTTTTAGATTGTCTATTTTCACTATTTGAAATGCTTTTAATGCTATTTTTTTTAAAAGGTTTTGGTCATACAAGGTTTACACCCAACTAAATATTGCTCAACTATCGGTATTAGTGCTCGTACCAAATGTGGTGTTTGTAAAAACTCGTCCATCATCGACATCGGACCAGAATTTCCTTATCTGCTGAATCCTGGCCCCCCAATCAATGTCATCATTACCCAGATAAACACACACATGCACACATGCACCCCCAAACCAGAGCGAAAGAGACAAGCTTTCAAAAAAACATTAGCATTGTCTAAAAGTGCATGTACTCTGTACACCGCTTTCTCCCCTCCTCCCCCCGTCTGTATTTAAAAAATATCAAAATTAGTGCAATGTACTGTTTTCCATAATTAATTAAATCAATTAACTGCACCCCTGTTTCTCTGTCTTTCCAAACGTATCTGCACATGTACAGTATAGATCAACTAATTACGTATGGACACATTCATATCATACTATAATTTGAGTAACCTCTGTCTGTCTTGGTGTCTTGGTCTGTGGTCTGTGGTCTGGCAGTTAGGTTTCGCTTTCGGTTTGCATGCTGCAGTTAGGTTTCGCTTTCGGTTTGCATGCTGCAGTTAGGTTTCGCTTTCGTTTTGCGCGTTGCCAAATCATGTGCGAGAAACAAGCACCGGTGTTGCAAGGAACGTCTACACGCTCTTCTGTCTCCGTCTCCGATGTGCGGGCCAGTGGGGTGACCAGGGGAGATGGGGGGGGGAGAAACCGCGCGACAGGACGTGCAATAACCCCAAGTTTGCAACTACTTTCGCCTGCGCCCTTCACCGGGTATGGTCTAGTAACCTATAACTATCTATCCATACGTCCCACCATAAATCCATTCTTCTCAAACTTGCTCATGTCAAGGACCCCCAAATTGACATGCATTTGGCCACGGACCCCCATCTGAAAATATTTGGTGCCAGGGATCTATGTTGTTAACATGTTTCAAAAATATTCAGAATGTTTTCGTATTTTTTTTTCAAGTAAAGTGGTGCTATATTTTTAAAAAAAAAATTGGGGGGGTGGGGGGGGCCTGGAAACCCTTCAAGGACTCCTGGGGGTCCCCGCTTTGAGAACCACTGATCTCATCCATCCAGCTATCCATCCATCCATCCATAACCCAACTTCACCTCTTTCTCTCTCTCTCTATCTCTCTCTATCTCTCGCTCTCTCCTCCCCTCCCTCATTCTCATCCTGCCCGTGTTCTTGTAATGACTACATAATCATCATAAACATAACAAACATATGCAAACACAGCCAGCTGAATATGCACCCAGGCTGAGTGCACATACAGCACAGCTGGTGCCTTGTCAAATATTTGAAGAGGAAGATAAAATGTAAATATACAGATGCTTTAAGCCTGTCATTTGTCTTCTTCCTTCCTGGTTTGCTCTGTGTCTTATATCTTGGTTATAGAGTGGGTTGCACCCTGATGCAGCTGTAACCCACTCTAACCAAGATACAAGATACAAGACACGGAGCAAACAGGAAGGATGCAGGTGTAACCTGCATCCTTCCTGTGTGCTCTTGTATCTTAGTCTCGCCTAGCCAGACAACTATTCCACAATCTCCAAATTCTATATATAGAGTCTGGAACTACACCTAAATCCGAGGCAGGAAGCTGGCATCTGTTTGTAATTTCCATTAACTGTAAATATATTTTAAAATATCTTCATATTAAGGGGCACGGTGTCGTAGTCGGTAGCGCTGTCGCTCCATCCCGCCTGATGGAGGGGGAAAAGGAACTGGTTGGAATAACGTGTTCCTTCCACGCGCTACGTCCTACCGGGGAAACTCTCCCCCCTGTCAGGTGATAAGAAGTGGCTTGCTAGCTCCTCATGCATTGAAGAAGGCATGAGCTCAGTTCTGGGGTCTATAGGCTGGCAGAGGGAGAGTAGCGCCCAGGATTACATAGGTAATTGGCACAGGGTGAAAACATGGGTTACAAAATTGTGGGATTAAAACAAATACCTTTAGATTGTATTTGTTTATTTCCATTTCTGCTAAGCAGCAAGCTAAATTATGCTTTGAATATTTTGATTTATTTGAGGATACATTTGCGCGACTGTAAAGACGTAACAGAAGTGGGGAGGAGGCTTCACATCCGCTTTATCGCTTGATCATCAAAAGAGCTTCTGTTGCTCCAGACTGTATGACCGGAAGCATTTTGAAATTTGTGGGAGGCAACAGTCTGGCCACGCGAGACTATGTATCTTGTATCTTGGTTAGAGTGGGTTTCACCTGCATCCACGCCAGAACTAGGCGTATACTATCGATTAACTTCTTAGCAATTATTCTATCGTTTATGGTTTTGTTTAATATAATAATCTAGAATCCGTTTTAGTTTTTTATATCATGTCTCTGCGTGTCTCTGTGTGGTTACTGTTACGCATGGAGGTACCTCACTCGCTTGAGGACAGACATATGTTTGAAACATCATGGGAACGCACAAACATACGCAAGTATGTGTGTGCGCACACGCGCGCACACACACACACACACACACACACACACACACACACACACACACACACACACACACACACACACACACACACACACACACACACACACACACACACACACACACACACACGCTAAAACACAAAGCTAAGTAGGTCCTCCTAACACTTAAACACACTCATGCGTAACACACATACACCCAAACTACACATGCTGCGACACGCTGTGAGCTTTCTATATCTGCTATTTTAAGCAAATATATTTACACTAGTATAGAGCCCTGAGGGCGGGGTTAGGCTTCTGGGGTTTAAGTGTTTAAAAAGAGAGGTAAAATAATTAGAGCATAAAGAGAGAGCAGGAGAGGCACATGAAGTGCATAATGTATAGAGCTAACCAGGCAGAACCTAAACCTAACACTTAAACCCTACAATTGTACTCACCGATATCTGTTTCTCAAAAAACACTGTACCTATGGGAACATTTAGCCTTCACATGTAGACACACACACACACACACACACACACACACACACACACACACACACACACACACACACACACACACACACACACACACACACACACACACACACACACACACGCACACACACGCACACACACGCACACACACGCACACACACACACTCTTTTATTGCTATACTTTTTTTTCCCTTTCTAACCTAATCCTAAAGCCGAAAATAGCGGATCTACAAGCTCACACCATGTCGCAGCTCAGGTTTTGAGCTAACCCCTAAACCTAACTTCTACAATACCCTTTTTTAAACCAGGAAAATGGTCATGCTCATAATGTATATTTCTCAAATTCTACCGTGTACTAGTGGGGACACACCCTAACCCTAGTAATACAAGTGTGCGAGCGCACAAACTTTTTGCTACTTTTGATGCTTTTGTGTGTCGTTGTAGTATGATCAAGTAGGGCGTTATTTACAAACAAACACACACAAAAAGTTAAAATATTGAGATAAAGAGGTCTCTGCCCGACAGAAACAATATACAGTATCGTGACACGGACACACAACCATTTGTGCACATGGCTCTGCCAAAATGTAGTAACGTTCCTCAACAGAGCGAGAAAACAAAATGCCTGAATTCATGAAGGGGAGGACGAACGGCACCCTGTCATTGGCTCGCTCAGGTCACGTGACACACACCCCCCCCATCCCCCAGGCAGGAAGTAGGGCGAGCTCGTAAGAAGAACAGATGATCTCAAATGTTTTGCTCTCATTTCAGTTTCACCTTTTCAAGCTCTCCACGTTGTACCAGTTATTTTAATTAAATTTTTTAACACATTGCGCGAACCTAAATAATTGCGTAGCGTGCCAGTCGCGTAGTTCTACACGAAGTGGTCTTTTTTTTTCT
>NC_137622.1:37965129-38029257 GCF_963280865.1 Gymnoscopelus braueri
TTGTGTGACATGCAGGTAGCAGGGACAACATGTTAACTGTTGTGTGACATGCAGGTAACAGGGACAACATCTTAACTGCTGTGTGACATGCAGGTAGCAGGGACAACATCTTAACTGTTGTGTGACATACAGGTAACAGGGACAACATCTTAACTGTTGTGTGACATGCAGGTAGCAGGGACAACATGTTAACTGTTGTGTGACATGCAGGTAACAGGGACAACATCTTAACTGCTGTGTGACATGCAGGTAGCAGGGACAACATCTTAACTGTTGTGTGACATGCAGGTAGCAGGGACAACATGTTAACTGTTGTGTGACATGAAGGTAGCAGGGACAACATGTTAACTGTTTTGTGACATGCAGGTAACAGGGACAACATCTTAACTGCTGTGTGACATGCAGGTAGCAGGGACAACATCTTAACTGTTGTGTGACATGCAGGTAGCAGGGACAACATGTTAACTGTGTGACATGCAGGTAGCAGGGACAACATGTTAAAGGGATATTTCACTTTCAAAAAAACTTTGGGTCATTTTATCGTCTACTCAGGCTTTTGTGAGCCCCCCAGACCGTTTTTAAGGGGGGGGGGGGTGCTGGTGTGTGTGTCTTTGATCTTCTGCTTTCCCGCACAAGGTTGCAACTTTGTTTAATTTCAAGCACGAGAACCTGTCTGCTCCCACACTCCAAGCACGAGAACCTGTCTGCTCCCACACTCTCCTACATTTTTGGGGCATTAAAACGCTATGGAGTTGTGCCCCAATATAGGGCTTGATCTCTGGTCATATGAAGATTTGTACAATATATTATGTATTGGTAATCATTCATAGGGTCTTTTAAAAGTTTTAGAAAACAATTAAGTATATTTGGCATTGACAATATATCACTTAGAAAAGGATTAATGTGGAAGGTCATCTTATTCAGAGTGGTTTTTAAGACAATTTTGGGCATTTAGAGTTGTTTAAAAAATATTTAAGACATTTTTCATGGGTTATTTTTGCCAAATCCTTTAATATCAGTCTATTTACTATAAATGTAAAAGTTATATTTAGCACAATCAGCCAAAATGTCAGAATTATATCAACTTTTAGGAATCATGGGTCATTTCTGGCGGCCATTTTTGATTTTTCCTTTAAAAAACCCTTTAATGGGTCCAAATTTTTGGGCACCCCTTCTGAGATGATGAGATACATCCTAAAGAGTGCGTGTACCAAATTTGGTGCTTTTATCCGCCGCGTAACGATTTGGCCATTTTTTGTGCTTAGTACCCCCTACTATATTGATGGGAATTCTCCACAAGGAAATCCTTTCATTCACAGCTTGACGCAGGAGCACTATACTGGCCAATCGGAATCTTCCAAACTGCAGTCAGCCAATTGGGCTCTGTGTTTAATTATCAAGCGACGAGCCACCCACCTCCATGCCCAACTCCACCTAATTAAAATCTCAATTGTCCTTGGGTTGAGAATGGAAGGAGGTTCATCTGCACTGCCACCACCAGCGTCTTCCCTATTAACAACTTAAACCCCAGCGTCCGTTTTGTGCGGAAAGCTTTCACTGATGTAAAACCGAGTCAAATAGGTTCCTGGCCAGACTGAGTAGGGAAGTGAGAAAGAGACGAACGTAGCGAATCAGGCTGGATTCCAGGCTACTAATACAGAGCCCTGAGTGATCCCTGAGTGGTTAACAGCTCCTACTATTCATTGTATATGTTAAACGTTAACAGAGTCTAATCGCCAACATTGTTCATCTTTATTCAATAACACGTTTTCGTTTGCATCAACCTGAACTCTCCTTCATTGAAATACAGCAGTACAAGTGATTGGTTTCTTCCCGGGAAATAAACTGCTTTCCTTATCTGTTGTGAGTTTAAACACAAGGGAACCTTTATGTCAAGTCCCATCGCTGTAGCCTACATGAGCCGACGATGACTGTCCGTCCTTCTGTCTCTCTATCCCGACCCCCAGTTTGGGAACCATTGTCTTAGAGGACAGGGACCCTGTCACATGCAGGGTCATCTCTGGTTCTCTACACAGTGACCTCACACAGAGTCAAGACCATTTTCTTTCACCTTGAAAGGCAGTGGGATTGTAACAGTAAAGACACAGAGAGGTAATGTGAAGCATGTTGTCTTACCTTTAGTGAAACAGTGAAGAGGAGCAGAGGAATCAAGTTCATGGAGGCAAACACCAGGAGCCAATGCAGGACACCGAGGGAGAAAAAGTAGGAAAGAAGATAAAACACTGTGAGATTACATCATTGTACAGCTCTTGTGTCATTCAACACTATAGTCACATTTTACTACTCTTCAGACGGACTAAGAGACTATAGACTGGTAAAAGCAGACTTACACAACACACCCAATGATGTAATGTGATTGAATGAACATGACGGTAATTGATCCAACATCATCATCGTCTTCATCACATCCGTCACCACAACTTCTTAACTCATTAAGACCTGAAGCCGATTCTACAAATGTCTTCTGAATCCCAACAGTTTTCTAAAAAAACATATGTTTCTATATCAGTGGTTCTCAAACTTTTTCATGATTGCCAAGGACCCCCGAAATGATATGTATTTGGCCGCGGACCCCCACATCTCAAAAGGCTCGTAGCACGTACCAGCTTGTAGATCTGCTATTTTTGGGTTAATACTGTGACCTCAGTCATTTCACAAGTTCAATATGGATATATTGAACCCGTGAAATGAGACATTCTGCACATTGAGTACTTTTACTTTTGGTACTATAAGTCCATTTTGATACCAATACTTTTGCACTTTTACTCAAGTAAATTTTGAATTCGGGACTTTTACTTGTAACAGAGTATTTCTGCATTGCAGTATTGATACTCTTACTTAAAAAAAACAATTGAGTACTTTTTCTACCACTGCTAACAGATGAGACACTCTGTCCTCGGTCACATGAAGTCATGACAGGGCAGCGGATTGGCACAACGTAGCCAAACTCGATGTATCTACCTTATTCTTGGCCCTTCTTCGGGCGGCACCATTGCACTTTTCTGCTGCTTCATTCAATATCTGTCCACTTCCTCCCTAGTAGGCTAACAGTGTGTTGCCAGATTTTGCAAGAGAAAGTAGCGGCCAGGTCTATGAAAACAAGCCCCCAAAAAAGCGACTGGCTAGGTTGTAGCTATTTGAACATATAAGATCTACAAGCTAACAATGCGTCACATCGCGAAATGTTGTGAGCTTGTAGATCTGCGTTTAGAAAAAATTGTGGAGGAAAAAGTGTGATTTTTAAAATATTTTTGAAACATTTTAACTTCTATTCTTGTATGTCATATTTTCAGATGGGGGTCCACGGACAAATACATAATAATCTGGGGGTCCTTGACATGAAAAAAAAGTGGGAACCACTGGTTTAAAATACATTAGGAAGCAAGCCAAAATAAGCCACTACACTTAAGAATCAAGCCCAAAGTCGCTTATTATAAGCAGACATGGCAACACTGGTAAACAGGAAACCCCTTGATATGCCCCCCCCCCCCCCCCCCTACTCCCCTACCTTCCTTCCTACTTCCTGGGCGTGTCCAGGAATAAGGTGGATAGACCTGGCTTCTCTCACCTCTAAGATGTACAAATGATTTATGTATAGGGCTCATGTTGTAGATATGAAAAGGAATAAAATCTGCACACCAATGAAGTATACTCCCGCTTGCAAAAGTTTATTTGGTAGAGTTTCAAGCCTCAGGGCTCTTCCTCAGACCATAGAAGAGCCCTGAGGTTGAGCCTTTGATTCCGGTAGCACCCAGCCTAGTAGGTCCGGGATGAGCGTGTCTTTTGTCTTTTTGTCTCATCTTAAGATAACATTTACAATGTAGGCATTTTAACAGACGCTCTTAATCCAGAGCAATGTAAACACAAGGTAATACATCAGATGCATAGAAATAGTAATCTAGGATCATAGGTAAACCAAGAACCAAGAATCAGTCTAAACTGTATAATATCAAAAAAATATATAATCTGTACATTGAAACTATACCAACTATAGGATGCCAGGTCAACAAATTACCCTGGCACCTGTCTAACATCTAGCATAAGTCTACATGGTCGTCAAGGCTAGGGCAACGCTACGGGCTGAGGTGTTGTCCGAAGAGGTCTTCAGATTACGGCGGAAGATTGGGAGTGAGTCTGCAGTTCTAACTGCAATGGGGAGTTTGTTCCACAGTTTAGGGGCCAGAAGGGAGAAGAAGATGTTTGTACCGGATGTTTTAAGGAAGGTAGTTTTAAGGGGCGGCAGTGGCTCAGGGGTAGAGTGGCCGGGTAGAGTGAACTGGAAACCGCAAGGTTCCCAGTTCGATCCCGGGCTGGGGGGCTCCCCCAGAGTTAGTGTCGAAGTGTCCTTGAGCAAGACGCTGAACCCCTAATTGCTCCCGATGAGCATGTTGGTGCCTTGCATGGTTTTCTCTGCCATCGGTGTATGAATGTGTGTGTGAATGGGTGAATGTAATGCACAATCTATGTAAAGTGCTTTGGATAAAAGCGCTATACAAATGCACCATTTACCATTTTACCATTTATTCACTATGGGAAGTGGCAGCAGCTGCTCGTCACAATTCACATGGGTCTGGGCTTTGAGATACTCAGAGGATCAGTGCCCAAGGTACATGTCAAACTACATCTCTAGAGTGAGTGATGCCCATGGGGCATCATGACACTAGAGGGAGCTCATCTGACCTCCATCCCCTCAACATTCGGCTCAAACATGTTGAAAAATGCATTCTGAATGATGGTGCCAGCAAAAACGTGGAATGCCTTGACCCATTGAGCATCTGTGTCATTTTTAGATTTCTTTGTCTATTAAAAAAATAGCAGATCTACAAGCTCATAGCGCGGCACCGAGTGCCGCGCTATGAACTCGTAGATCTGCTATTTTTTTTTTTTAAGTCGTGAACATTTGTGCAAATCTTTGAATATATATATTTTTAAAGCAAACATTTAGTAACTCAAATCTTTGCTTCTGGGGGATTCTACAAATGTTTATTTCTTTTTCATATCAAGGACCACCAAAATTATATGTATTTGGCCGCGGACCCCCAGCAAAGATTTGAGTTAAAGATGTATGTAAAAAAAAATATATATATATTCAAAGATTTGCACAAAAAATAATAATAGCATGTATATCTGCTATTCTTGAATAGCCAAAAGTATAAAATAATGGTTATGGCTAAAATCTAACATGACACAGATGCGTTCCCGGTCCTAATTAAGGAAGAAAGAAAAAAAGAAAGAAAGAAAGAAAGACAGACACACAGACTCTCTGACCACAGTGAAAAAGAAAATAATTGAGCTTTTTCAAAAGGAAAACAGAAGTGAGGGAGGGCGAACGTGCACACACACACACACACACACACACACACACACACACACACACACACACACACACACACACACACACACACACACACACACACACACACACACACACAGGTTTATAACCTGCTAGAGTCAACCAGAGTTCAGCTCCAGCGGCGTGTTTTGTTATCTGTGTATGCATGTGTGTGTGCGTGCGTGTGCGTGTGCGCGCGTTTCTACAGGATCTGCATGACCCCCCGTGAACCCCCTGTGTCTGATCCTGCGCCGGTCTAGCACGGTGGGACAGAAGCAATGCTGTTCGTCAAAAAGAAACGGAGAGAGAGAGAGAGAGAGAGAGAGAGAGAGAGAGAGAGAGAGAGAGAGGGAGAAAGAGATAAGTTATATAATGTAAGCTAAAGTTATATTAGTCAGCCAGACTGTAGATAGATTCATTCCAGGGAGGAGGGCGATGTGCGATGGATTCTTGGAGAGCCTATATGCCACAATATACAGTATATTGTGGCATATGCAGCGAGCCATGCAGACAGACAGACAGACAGACAGACAGACAGACAGACAGACAGACAGACAGACAGACAGACAGACAGACAGACAGAAATGAATTAAAGGACGGGCAGGCAGGCGGTCAGGTTGAACAGACAGACAGACAGATGCACAGATGGGCAGGTAGACCAAACAGCCTGATAGCCAGATGGACAGACAGATAGATGGGGTATGAAGGGGGGGGAGACAGACAGATAGCATGAGGTATCAATAATTGGCCACTGCTGTGTGAAAGGGATTTCAACGAGTGTGAGGTTTCCCACAACTCACACACACGCTCTCGCTCTCTCTGGTTTTCACTTTTGCACCATCGTTCTGATGACGATGACATTGTCCTTTTCTCCCCAGATTTCCTTCTCTCCCTCCATCACCCCCCCCCCCCTCCCCTTACACTCTTCATCTCACCCCCCTTTCCCCCAAACCCATCCGGTTACCCAGCATTCTCTCTCTCTCTCTCTCTCTCTCTCTCTCTCTCTCTCTCTCTCTCTCTCTCTCTCTCTCTCTCTCTCTCTCTCTCTCTCTCTCTCTCTCTCTCTCTCTCTCTCTCTCTCTCTCTCTCTTCTCTCATCTCTCTCTCTCTCTCTCTCTCTCTCTCTCTCTCTCTCTCAGACAGGACATGTAAGCTGTGCTGTAATGCTGTAGTGTGAATCACAGGCAGCACATTGTCCCAGTCTCACTTAATGACATGGAGTACTCACTCTCTCTCCATCTGCAAGTCTTTTTTAATGCTGTCTGTATTCCTTTACACTTATAAATAAATGGTAAATGGTGCATTTATATAGCGCTTTACATTGATTGTGCCATTAACCCATTCACACACACATTCATACACCAATGGCGGAGGAAACCATGCAAGGCACCAACCTGCTCATCGGGAGCAATTAGGGGTTCAGCGTCTTGCTCAAGGACACTTCGACACTAACTCTAGGGGAGCGCCCCAGCCCGGGATCGAACTGGGAACCAGTTCACTCTACCCGGCCACTTATGCAGCAAACAATTATAATGTTTGAAATGTGACGTTATTTTCTCAATTTTGGAATATTACTGGAATTTTTCGGAACATTTGTAGAATTTGTTTAATGTAAACAATAAAGGAAACATGTTTGAATATTTCTGAACATTTTAGTGACCTTGCTTACTGTTAATCGCTCAGGATTGAGAGCGTCTGTTAAATGCCTAAATTGTAAATTGTACTTTTAGAATCCAGTGAAACTAAACACAGACACTGGACAGACACTGTGTGTGCTGACAACGGTCGATAATTAAGTTATATGGCGTAATTTTTTTTTAAATGTGCATGTGGCCACATCATTTGTCTTCGTCTGATGGTCAATAGCCACAGGCTTTTGTTAAACAAAGAGCTGTGTGCTGCTGCTAAGCTTCTAAAAAAATATGATAATCTAAAAACAATGCAATCAAGGCCTTGGTTCTTTAATTAAGCAGAAACCGTTAAGGGACAGTAACTTGGCCCATCACTTGCATTTTCCCCCCAAATTGCTTTCTGTTATCATCATGGAATATTTCCTGAATTCCATTCATTAATTAAGCAAAAAGACACAGGAGGGAGTGCTTTATCGTGGTTATTGGTACGGCCTTGCAAAGTGGTAAAAAACAATTTCATATTTTCTACAATAAAATAGGCCCCAACTGCCTGCACCAACAAGGTGGTTGCTCTCCCCTAGAGAACAGAAAGGAAGTTCGCAGAAATATTGTTAAAATACTTAATAAACTACCCATTTCTGTGAAATTAACAGTGGTGGAAAAAGTACTCACATATGATTTGTTACCTTAAAACATATCAATACTGCAATGTAGAAATACTATGTTACAAGTAAAAGTCCAGAATTCAAAACTTGCTTGAGTAAAAGTACAAAAGTATTGGTTTCAAAATTAAGCACTTAAATGACCAAAAGTAGAAGTATTCATTATGCAGAATGTCCCATTTCACAAGTTTTCAAATCTATAAAAGGTAGACTCATCTTTTGAAAATAGCAAATACAATACAATGCAAGCTCACAAGCGTTAAATCTGTGACGTTTAAATGCAGGAACAACCTTGCATTTGGTGTGCGGCACTCTTTGAATGTGTACCCAGAGGGACACTAACTGCATGACAACCATAAGAATGAGAAAGAAAGCAAGCGGCCCCTTTTATTTGCTTTCAGAACGACAACACAACACACTTTTCAGCCAATTCCATCATGTCCCACAGGAACCTTGTCAAATCTCTTACGGTACACACTTTTTCAATCGCTCTTCTGCCGCTTGGTTCCGGAGGAGGCTTTGCTAAATTATTCTCCACAACTCTCTGCCTTTCATTACAAGACGAGGACAAGATTTTGCCCACTTAACCCATTCAAGCCTCTGGGTCATTTAAAAAAATGTCTTTGGCAATTAAAAAATAGCAGATATACAAGCTCACAGCGCTGCGCCGAGTGCCGCGCTGTCATGTAGATCTGCCATTCTTGAAAAGAAACTGTGAAAATTATATTTATATGATATCTATATGATATTTTTTATATATATTTTTTAAAGCGAACATTAACTCAAATCTTTGCTGGGGGTCCCTGGAACAAAATACGTTTTAAAGATCTGCACATTCTACAAGCTCATAAGCGCGGCACTCGGCACTATGAGCTTGTATATCTGCAATTTTTTTGAATAGCCAAAAAATGACACCGATGCGTTCCCGGTCTCAATGCGTTAATACAAGCAGCACATCCTGATTTAGCCGGCGGTTGGTTTGATGATGGGGACTGCTTGTGGTGGTTCGTGTAAAGGATTATCCAGTTTTCTGTAAGTGTGTGTGTACGTGACCTACATTCACACTGGCCTGCTGCTTCAGAAAGACACTCAGCATAATGTGGAGCAGCATTCAAGCCCCAACGTCGCCACAGGGGCCCCTCAACCATTTCAGCCCCAATGCCGAAGGGGGCCCCACACTCCAAAGGATCGTACGCTGCCCTACAAATCGCTGCTGTCGGGGCAGAAACCTCCTATCTCCGTGATTCTAACTTTTTGTGTTTTTGTTTGTAAATTAACGCCCTACTTGATCACACTAGAGCGTCACACAAACGCATCAAAAGTAACAGATCCACAAGCTCGAAAGGACGAGTTTTAAGCTTGTTGATCTCCTTACTTTTGCTATATTTTTTCATTTGAATCCTGAAAAGTAACTGTTTAGGACATATGAGGTTTCCACCGAACGAACCAGTCCCGACGAACAACACAGGGGGTCCCTCACCATTCAGCCCCCAGGCCACAGGGGCCCCACACTCCAAAGACCGCACACTGCCCTACACATCCAGAGTGCAGTAAACCACGCCAGGAATCAAAGTGCTAAAAAAAAAGGCTTTAAAGTGTTTCAACTGACCAGCCAGATAATAGCTGTGCTTAATTTGTAAATTATTAGGTGCCGGGAGCTCATGAATCCAACTAAAAGTCTCTCTTGGGGTCCATAAGGATGTTTCCACATGTCCTCTCATCAAGTTTGAGACTTTGACATGAGGGGGAGGCGGGGGCTTTGGGTTATTTGCAGAGTCCTCTGCAACTAGCGTAGTGAGTCTAGGAGTCAGATCATCCCGCTCACAGGGGGCCGCAACCATTTTTTCTAACGGCGAATAATACGTTTCATTTCATCCATGGTCCTTTTCCATTGCAGGAAGGGACATTGAGGGGAAAATGTGAAAGTTGAATTACTAATAAATAGCCTAAAATAGTAACGTATTGTATTGTTTGAGCATTCGAGGTGACGCAACGCCTTCCAGATTTCCCGGAGCGCAGCAAATTAAGCCCTGTATATAAAGTGATATTGCACTAATTGTATATCTGTTCATGAGGTAGTCATTGTTTATCCCCTTCAAATGATGAAGGCTGATTTGACCTTTGAGTTGTGGTGGTCCTTGAAATTAAAAGGTATATCTGCTATTTATTTTATAGCCAAAGAAATCATAAAATGACACAGATGCACGTGCTCCAGGTCTTAACGGGTTAATGTAGAGTGTAAGCTGAAAATTCACTAGTATAGAGCCCTGAGGGATTCCACTCAACCAAGTATAGGGTTCAAACGCCATTTCCCAACAAGGAGGCTGCAGCCTGCTGCCTCTGGCTATGTCCTTGGCATGGTAAGGTTTGGGAACCCCTGGTACAGTCTGCCCATAACTTCTGAAATATGAATCTCCTAAGAAATAAGACTGACTGCATTTGAAAGCTTGTCTCAATCAGTTTCATTTCCTTTTTTAAACTTTTTTATTTTAGCCCTTTAAGACCGGGAACGCATCTGTGTCATTTCTTTGGGCTATTCAAAAATAGCAGATCTTCAAGCTCATAGCGTGGCAGCATGTGCCGTACTATGAGCTTGTAGATCTGCTATTATTAATTTTTTTAAGTGAAAAGTTGTGCAAATCTTTGAATATATTTATATTTTTAAAGCGAACATTTCTAACTCTGTTACAACTTCTGGGGGTCCCTGGAACAAAACATTTTGATATGGGGGACCACTGCCAAATACATATCATTCATCAACCACTGATATTATAGCAACATACAGTACATTTTAAAAAGAACGACATTGTAGAATCCCTGCAGAAGCAAAGATTTGAGTTACAAATGTTCGCTTTAAATATATATATATATATATATATATATATATATATATATATATATATATATATATATATTCAAAGATTTGCAAACAATTGCAGATCTAACAAACTTTTAGCACTCGGTGCTGCGGTATGAGCTTGTAGATCTGCTATTTTTTGAATAGCCAAAGAAATCAAAAAATGACACAGATGCGTTCCCGGTCTAAAAGGGTTAAGGGCTAGGAGCTCTGGCTATTTGAAGATCCTTGGCGTGGTGAAGTTTGGGAATCCCTGGTACATGAATTCTAAAAATATTCAACTCTGAACATTGAGATTGACTGCATTTGAAAGCTTGTCTCAAGCCATTTCACGTCCCTGTGCCGCTGCCTCTTCCTACGGTAGATGAGAGCGGAACTTTCGGACTCCGCCGGGCTAAACAAAGTTAGCGCTGATGTGTGAAGAGGTGTCGAGTGTGTGTGTGTGTGTGTGTGTGTGTGTGTGTGTGTGTGTGTGTGTGTGTGTGTGTGTGTGTGTGTGTGTGTGTGTGTGTGTGTGTGGGTGTGTGGGTGTGTGTGTGTTCAATTTCTTTTACATTTCAATTCATAGCATTTTTTTCCTGTTACAAAATACGCTTATCCTCCAGTGGATATACAATTTATACTGCACTTTTATCTTATGTGTAAAGCATGAGTAAACAAAATAGTCTCTATGGACAGCAGTCATATTGGAAAGAAATTGGGCCTCTTCCTTACTTCCTTCACAGGTTGTTACCAATGATACTAATGAAGGTTGTGTTCCATTCTGCTCAAACAGAGTCAAGGTGCTGCATTGTGCTCTGCTACACCAGTGGGTCTTAAAGTGTGTCCTTGAGAGGTTTTCCAAATGGACCCTTATGGGTGTGTAACTCTAAAGGCGGCTTTCCATATACATGGACTTACCTAGCCCCACCCCACACCGCCCACCACAGCGACGGTTTCCACTACAATGAAGTGGGTAGAGTGGTGTGTAAGTGGTACTAAACTGGTGCCTAAAAAGTACCCAGTCTTGGGTAGGTCTGAGCTGGGCTAAGCGGGGCTAAAGCTGTGATAAAGCTGATTGGTCGGCTCACAGCTGTGTCTGTCCACTCAGGTGTCTGTAAAATGTAAACACTACGGTAGCAGTGTTGCCATGTCCACTTATTATAAGCAACATTGGGCTTATTTTTCTGTAAAGTTGCTTGTAAATATTGGTAGTACTTTTACTCCACTACAATTATCTGAAAACGTATTAGTTACTAGTTACTAGTTACTTTTCAGATATAAATGATTACATTATAAAACATACATTAAGCCCTATTTTATACCTAGGCTATTTGAAAATAGCTGATCTACAAGCTCACAACGCATCGCATCATTGTAGATCTGCTATTTTCAAACATTTTAGTACTTACTTTTGGTACCTTAAGTACATTTTGATACCAATAGTTTTTGTACTTTTACTCAAGTAATTCCAGACTTTCACTTGTAGAGTGCTTCTACATTGCAGTATTGATACTTTTACTTAAGTAAAACATTTGAGTACTTTTTCCACCACTGCTTGTTTCTAAAATGTAGTTGATTATTTGGGGCTTGTTTCATATGTTGTTGAAACCAGTGGTTCTTAAACATTTTCATGTCAAGGACCCCCAAATTAATATGTATTTGTCAACATTATATATGTATATATTTTTTTTAAATAGCAGATGCACACACTCACAATGCGTCGCATCGCTACGCGTTGTGAGTTTGTAGATCTGCTATTTTCAAATAGCCGTAGATAGTCGCTTCTTTTGGGATTGTTTTCATAGACCTGATTGCTTATTTTTTTCTGCTAAACCTGGCAACAATGAATGTGCGACGATACACGCTAATAATGTTTTTTATATAAGTGATGGCAACGTGTTTAAACACCACACAGGTCTTCCCAACAATAGCGAAGATTAAAGTCAGGGTGAACATGGCCAAATAATAACTTAATAGCCAAACTAGCTCTGAGGAAGCACGCTAGCATTTAGGCTAACCCTGTAGCCTGAGGCTAAGTTGGTGTGTTAAAGAAAGGGGCGTTGATTTCCTTCGGGAGGGGAGGGGAGGGTGGGGATTTTGCGAGTGGGGACTTTTGTGCAATGGAAACGCAAGACATTTTGAAGCGGTGCGGTGCGGTTCTGGACTGTACTGGACAGTGTCGTGCTTATGCTGTGATGGAAAAGCGGCTTAAGAGTGTACAAATGGAACCAAATAGACCTGCAAGGGTCCATTTGGTTCCATTTGTACACTCTCAGAGTTATTGGGGTCCTTGAAATAAATAAAAAAGTTTGAGAAGCACTGTGCTACACTAAATGGAACAGAGCCGTCATTAGTGTCATTGGTAACACCTGTGAAGGAAGTTAGGAAGAGGCCCAATTTCTTTACAATATGGCTGCTGTGCATAGAGCCTATTCAGGCAGAACACTGGCACTAGCATGCACGTATACGCGCACGCATGCACACGGTACCATACTTACTATGCTTGTGAGGACGTCAACATTTTAGGGCTGCGTTTTTACGAATGCCATAAATGCGTTCTATTAAAAAAATTAGGCACGCTGTTTTAGGCACTGGGATGATCCATCGTCACTGAGAGAAGAAGTATGTGGATGTGAGATCATTCCAAAAAATGTCACTTCCGTCCGCCCTGACTGGGATTTCCAGAAAATCTGCTGTAACTCAGTTGCAGTTTTTTGCATTGAAAACCACTGTTTTCAGCGGGCCCCAGCCCCAAAATGGCGGATCGCGGTTGCAACAGGGCCGGATTACCCATAGGCCGTTGGGGGCAAGTGCCCTGGGGCACCAGCCAATGGGGGCACAAAAAAAAAAGAAGAATTAAATAACATAGCCTTAACATAACCCTAACCCTAAAACCGAAATAAAGTAACCAAAAACCGAATCTGAATACACAGATCCCTCCTCTTACCCCTTCCCTCCGCTTTTTTTTTTTTTTTTTTGGAATACAATGTCGCCTCCACGGCGTTTAAAAATTCATCGGATGAAGGTAATTACGCTGGCAAGGGGATAACAAACAATGTTTAATACCTTGGCGGTTATTGTGTTAATGTTGCCATTTTTAACCGTAAGCCTAAAGCCTTTTTCTGTGCATGACACTGGCATGCAACTAACTGTTGCATGCCAGTGTATGATTCATGTTTAACTCTAATCCCAACCCGTGAACCTAACCTCTAAATGTCTCATTCTAACCCTAAGCCAACAATGAAACTTTTCCTAATTGTAAAGCTTTCTCTAAAAAAAACAATTTATCTGGTGAGGACCAGGGAAATGCTCTGTTTGTCAAATGCTATTACACTTGTGGGGATGTTTAGTACTCACAAGTATAGTAAAACCAAACACACACACACACACACACACACACACACAGTAAACTGCCTGTGTAAAGTTGCGCTGCATCCATGGTTTGTCCTGTAAAGCATTTTGCAGACTGCAGAGCTTAAAGGGTAAGACCACTTTAGTAGAGGTTTGGGTTGTGTTGTGTAGTTACCTTTCCATGATGTAACTCCAAAGGTGGGCAAGAAATCAAAAATAATTGCTCCATTGATTAGAAGTTGATAATTCAAAATATGCTCCTCATTGACTTACATTGTATGGTAAAACAGCTCTCAAAGTCACTCTTTTAGCACATAAATGAACCCAAACATAGCTGATTCAGACAATAAAGAGCATCACCAAACCCAGTACTGTTTGTTTTTTTTAATAAAAATGTCAACTTCCTGTTGATTTTACTATTTGAAGATCTGGATCCGGATCCGCCGATCCAGTCCGGGTTTTCTACTTATTAAAAATGGCAAAATCAACAGGAAGTTGACATTTTTATTAAAAAAAAAAAACAGTACTGGGTTTTAGTCCGTGAGCCAGGACCCCAAAAATGGGGTCATCATTACCATCTGGGGGGATTCATTCTCATAGTGATTTTTGGGTAGGTATACACCCCTAGAGCTAGGAAAAATGTGATAGCCTTGCATCGGTGGTAGCTATCTGTGTGTTATCACTCCTTTTATAACCACAAGCCAAAACACAGTTTTCAAAATCCGAATGAAGCATTCTACTTCAAACTGATGGTTCTCTCTTATTATTGACCCTCTCTCTCTCTGAAAAATGGTTGGGATAAAGCTCAGACTATATATTGTCCAGAAATGTTGTTAAAATTTGCATATCTAGAATATTTTTCTATTACAGGCAGTGACAACATAGTGACTATATGTGACATAAGATGTACTTTGGTTTTAATGAAAGATGGAACACAAAGGGTTCCTTTGTAAATTACCTATAGATTTAAAACCATGTTTACATACATAGATTCTAAGGAAATGTATTATGAAATTCAATAAACAGAATATAGTGCAATGGGTAAGAAAATATCCAAAATGGCCACTAAACACACGCCTGGCAATTTTTTACTTTTAATCCGCTTGTCTTAGAATACCTCTGTTTAATACCTATTTTTTAGGGTTTTCATATGTAGAATCCATTCCTGATGTTATTTTTTTAATATCAGGTCAATCATGTCAAAGGTCAGGTCAAGGTTAAAATTGACCTCTGGGAGAACAACAAATGGAAACAACTTGATGAACATTCATTGTTCACTATTCATGATTTTGTTTTGTGAAAAGTGTCATTAACATGTCACAAGAATTGGTATTCATAATAACATGAATGTAAAATGATATAATCTAATGTCAAATATGTATCTTTTGCAACTACATCTGTATTCTCCAACCCACATCCTGTTCTACCTCATCCTTACAAGTATCCTCCTTATTAACATCACTCCTCATCTGTAGCTTGAACATATCATCAGTAACCATCTTCACCAGAGCAGTTACAGTACATCAGTGATGTACTTCTCACTCTCTGTGCCCTAAATTGATATTGCACCATGTCACATAGCTCTGACGGTGGGGTCACCCTTAGCAATGACAGGAACAAGAATATCCTAGATCTCCTATCCAAATTTTGTGACATCAAACGACTTGTCAGGTGGGGCTTGGTGGTCTGCCACTTTCCACAACATCACTTGTAAATAAATGAGCCCACATGTGGTGCAACAGGTTGGTCGGTGTTGGAGGAAGGGCCATTGACTTGTGGCACCCACCTCACCCAGCACATCAGGGTAGCCTGGGAAGTTCCCTGCCAGCAAAGTGTAGTGTGCTCTGATCTTGCCTTTGTCATACATATAAGACTGTCCTATCCCAATGCTCCATCTATACTTTACACTGTAGGTCCACCTGATACACCCCAATACACAGCATACAACAGGACAAGAACATCAGTGTAATCACTGAGCATGTGTATCACACCCTTTCCAGAGATGGCTGCATCAGGGATATAGGAACTCATGGTGATGTCTGCCTCATCATGACTAAATGCAGTATCTATCGTCAGCACTGAAGGTGTACAACATGCTCAACGGCTTCTGCTTAATGTTCTTACTCTTCATGATGACATCTCATGTGGGTAAAGGACATTACTATTCACAACAGCATGGGGGCAAATTAGCCAAGGATGGGATTGAAGAGATGATCTTTCTGTGTGTGAGGAATCCTACACCCCAATATTTTATGACCAAGACACACCAGTGCTTCAACTCTCCCTCTGTTTCTGCACATTTTGGGGAAGGCTTCAGTCCACTCCACTCACATGCATCATGACAGCATCTTTCCTGATCGTTATGGCAGTCTGCTCCCCAGACTGGTCAGCAGAGACAGTGATCCAGAATCCATCATGGTGCCGACAGACAAGGTCTAGCTTAGCCTCTATGCTATGGCATGGAGCACATGCATCTTCAGCAGGCACTGGGTTAGATATCAAGCACACTGCACATGGCCAGCATGGAAGAAGTGCTTCAGTCATGTGCTTCATGAGAGAAAAGGTGAAGTTAATGTCACTGTGTCTCCCTGCGCATTCAAACTGGTGGATGTGAAGTGTAGGAAGAAGTTGTCTACCCACTGTCAGCCAGTAGGATGGAGATGTGCAGTGTCCAGGTAGGCTACTGCTGTATCTGTTCAAATGTCTTTGGCCAAGTTGATAGAAACCACTTCAGAGTGCTGCTGATACACTCAGGACTGACCACTGAACTTGCCTGTCATGTTCTGCAACCACATGCATTTCCACTTCCAGTGCTGAACCTTGCATCAGTTTTGCAATGCAGCTGAAGAATATAAGATGCTTATATACCTGCAAGGTGTCAACAAACGGCTCCATGTCAATTGTGAGGTGAATAGGGCCTGCTGTACATGTCAACCAGTGACCATATCTGCTGCCTGCTTGGACACCTGGTTGGACGATAAGGTGCGAGAGAGACCTTGACCTGACCTTTAGCACATAGGCCAAAGACTGACCAGCAAGTCAAAATATAACATTAGAAATAGATTCTACACCTATGAATGCCCCCCCCCCCCAGGTCCCCATATGAATCACGTTCACGAAGTTCACAGATTCCCTCACACAACTGCCATATTTTGTTGTTTTTAACATAAT
This sequence comes from Gymnoscopelus braueri, assembly GCF_963280865.1. Taxonomy (NCBI): domain Eukaryota; kingdom Metazoa; phylum Chordata; class Actinopteri; order Myctophiformes; family Myctophidae; genus Gymnoscopelus; species Gymnoscopelus braueri. The sequence goes on from NC_137622.1 coordinate 37,982,137, forward strand.
TTAGTACAATGGAACATCACCATGGGATGGACACCATCTTTGATTTGGCAATACAAAATTAACTGATGGTAATTTCACTGATTCAGCCATATTTCTTGAACCCTAAGACCTAGTTTTAGACACCAAAACCACCTTTCTAGGTTGAACAGTATCATAAAGCCATTTAAGCTCCTGGCAGTCATATTGGACGCCATCTTGAAAATGATGGCTTTACGAGAAATATAATTTCCTAGATTTTTTGGTATGTTCTTAAGCATGCCTAGACGTACCAGAACCAATTGAAAAACCTTTTGTATATTTTTTTGGGGGGGGTTAATAGTATGTTTTCATATATTGACCCATGTAATTTTCGCCTAGTGTTATAACATAAAATGCATGATAGCACCCATAAAGCTACCATTGGTGCAAGGCTATCACATATTTTCTAACTCTAGACATGCATACCTTGACAAAAATCACTATGAGCATTAATCCCCTCAGATGGTAATGACCAACCCCCCTGGCTCACGGACTATTTGGTGATGTTCTATATTGTCTGAATCAACTTTGTTTGCGTTCGTTTTTGTGCTAAAAGAGTGACTTTGAGAGCAGTTTTACCGTACAATGTAAGTCAATGAGGAGCATATTTTGAATTATCAATTTCTAATCAATGGAGCAATTATTTTTTATTTCTTGCCCACCTTTGGAGTTACATCATGGCAAGGTAACTACACAACCCAAACCTCTACCAAAGTGGTCTTGCCCTTTAATTTCACACCGAGACCTGACAAATACCAGGAGGATGTACAAAATACACACACACGCACGCACACATGCACACACACACACACACACACACACACACACACACACACACACACACACACACACACACACACACACACACACACACACACACACACACACACACACACACACACACACACACACACACACCCCCACAAGAAAATAATTGTGTACGTGATTGAACCATGATTAATTTTAATTAAAACAATCAGCTATTTGTAATCATGGAATTACAGTACATCACAGTTATATGGATGATGGACACACACACACACACACACACACACACACACACACACACACACACACACACACACACACACACACACACACACACACACACACACACACACACACACACACACACACACACACACACACACACACTTGAATTAATGACATGCTGGCACTTTTAGACAGCGTTGAGGTGTGCTTGTTCTCATAAAGCTAATGTAGCCGTTTACAAACGAGTCACACACGAGTTATACATTATATTGCTGTCCGGCAGAAACCTCTTATATTTGTATTATAAATTAATGCTCTACTTGATCATACTACATTAAAAGTATCAAATCTACAAGCGCGAAACGTGGCGCGAAGAGAAACGTTTTGAGTTTGTAAATCTGCTACTTTTGCTACTTTTGAATTTTAATCATGAAAAGTACCAGTTTTGGACATATGAGGTTTCCACTCGACAGAGACGATATAGAGATTAGAGAGATTATAGCGTTGTCGGGTGGACAAAATTGTTACTTTTCAGAAAATGTAAAAATAATAAATAACCTGCATGTGTTCCAATGCATCCAATATTTAGTCAGAAGCTCTTGTTAATATTTTTCATTAATTCAATATTTATTTAAAAAGAAAACACTTTTATTTAACTAGACAAGTTTTTCAAAAATAGCCGATTCACAATGCGTCGCGATTGGCTATTTTTGTGTGACACTGTAGAATGACGAAGTATAGGGCATTCATTCACCAAAAACACAACAACCATGAGAAAGTAGAAAAATGGAGATACAAGCTTTCTGTCCGACAGCGACAATATACAGAGACACACGGGTCTGTTTCTATAAAATATAGAGAGACAGAGTGACAAAGAGAGTCTCCTCAAATTGACACACATATGCAAAATGCCGATAGCGACAATTTGTGCGACGATGAGCGATGAGTAGCGAGTCACCAGTGACTTAGTGATGGGTTACTAAACATGCTAAACGTGCTAATGAATCTGCTCAGAAGTTATGTGCATTTGTGTGACAGCAGAAGGCCGCACATCCTTTTGCCACAACTGATGTTAAATCAGTTCTTTCTTGGCCCAGAAGAACCGAGCTTTTCCCGCCACGGTTCTCTGCAAATGCCTTCATAACTGCTATTCAGACATACAGTCAAAACCTTTGCGGAAAGAAGAGAGAGAGAGAGAGAGAGAGAGAGAGAGAGAGAGAGAGAGAGAGAGAGAGAGAGAGAGAGAGAGAGCGAGAGAGGCTACTATACAGTACTTGTGAGGACTAAACATCCCCACAATTATAGTAGATGTTGTAGACGATGTGAGGATGATAATGAACTCAGGCTATTTGAAAATAGCCGATCTACAAGCTCGCAACGCGTCGCGATGCGACGCGTTGTGAGCTTGTAGATCTGCTATTTTCAAACATTTTAGTACTTTTACTTTTGGTACTTTAACACATCGAGTGCCATAAACGGTCCGGACCGTTTTTGAGGATCCAAACGAGAAGTGCCGAAAACGGTCCGGACCGTTTTTGACCCAATTCTATTTTTATACGAGTGGCCCACGTGGGGCGCTAAAACGAAACTTTGACATCACCCAAGGAGTTTCTGAGAAGAAGAGGCTGGATGTGGCTCCATGTCAAAAATCCTTCCGGTCGGCGTTTTCAATGTTATCTCCTTGACTAAAAGCGTAATATCTCCATTTCTTTTTAACGTGGTGGAAACGAGCCGTTTTCGATCGGCGATCACGCTGCAATGGAGGATCGCGTTGGAAATATTATTGTTCCAGGCGTTAGTCGGGACCCTCCGCCGTCTCGCACGCACGCTTTGTTTACATGCACTTCCGCGTCGGGGCTTCTACAGCACGAAACGTATAACGCAAGTGGATGGAAGAAATGCAGGCACTCAACGTATAATATTTTAATAAACCTCTGGCACCCAATGTGTTAAGTACATTTTGATGCCAATACCCCTGTACTTTTACTCAAGTACATTTAGAATTCTGGACTTTTACTTGTAACAGAGTATTTTTATATTGCAGTATTGGTACTTTTACTTAAGTAAAGAATTTGAGTACTTTTTCCACCACTGCCAATGACGTATTATGACGTGTCGTTTTTTTCTTTCTTTTTTTCCCACTAGATGGCACTCCTAGCTAACACATGAGTGACCACTTCATCCCCAGATACACACAGAAGAGATCACGTGATCCCAACATTTACTACTCCATCTATTCAACTTCGTGGAAGCACCGTGAAAACCTTTGCGATTAGCAAGCATCAGGGGATTGATCTGACTGGATGTAAATATTCTGTGACTTCTTGAAAAGTTAATCGCTGGCATTAAAAATCGCTGGCAGTGGATGATGTATTTATTTAATCATTCTGGCAGTGAATGAGTTAAAGAAAAGCGCTGTCCTACAATGTTGATGTCCTCACAAGTATGGTAATACAAACCCGTGCGTGCGTGCGTGCGTGCGTGCGTGCGTGCGTGCGTGCGTGCGTGCGTGCGTGCGTGCGTGCGTGCGTGCGTGCGTGCGTGCGTGCATGTGACCTCTAGTCTAGTTACTGCAGCTACAGATGGAGTTCTGATGATGTGTGCGTCTGTCTCATTCTCTCACATCTCATCTGCATCGGACCACTCATCTCTCTCTCCCCCTCTCCCTCTCCCTCTCTCCCTCTATCCCTCCCTCTCTCTCTCTCTCCCCCCCACCTCCGTCACTCTCTCCCCCAGTCTCCAGTGGTGGAAAAAGTACTCACATTTTTTTACTTAAGTAAAAGTGTCAATACTGCTAATGTAGAAATTCTCTGTTACAAGTAAAAGTTTTGAAAATAGAAGATCTACAAGCTCAAAATGCGTTGCATCGCGACACCTTGTGACACATTGTGAGCTTGTAGATCTGCTATTTTCAAATGGCCGAAATGCATATAGGGCTAAAGTGGTTAAGGGATATTTTGTAATAATAATGAAAATCAACAAAGTAACTATCTAAAGTTTTCAAATAATTGAAGTGGAGTAAAAGTACAATATTTGTCTCTGAGATGTAGTGGAGTAGAAGTAAAAGTATTGGAAATCGGAAATACTCAAGTAAAGTACAAATTGCTCAAAATTGTACTTAAGTACAGTACTTGAGTACATGTACTTAATTACTTTCCACCACTGCGCGTCTCTCTCTCTCTCTCTCTCTCTCTCTCTCTCTCTCTCTCTCATCTCTCTCCTCTCTCTCTCTCTCTCTCTCTCTCTCTCTCTCTCTCCTCTCTCTCTCTCTCTCTCTCTCTCTCTCTCCTCTCTCTCCTCCTCCCCCCCCCCCCCCTCCCTCCCTCCCTCCACTGCATGAGAAGCTTTCAGTGTTCATTACATTGTTCGGTCGGTTATTGGTGTTGTCAGGCTGTGAAACTCTTTTTTATATTAAAGACTTTAACACTGATGAATGCTGCATGGGGAAAAGAAAAAAGACAAGGTACAGTAGATTAAAAAATATGTAATGAAATATCACCTGATCCACTGATTCAACCAGCCAGTCAAACCAGTGCAACAGCCAACCTTGGCAGGCTGGGAAGTGATGATTTCTTCGACTAAAATGTTAGTGAGGGACTAGTGAAGAAGAGATCCAGTAGAACTAAAAGACAAGTCATTTTATGGATGCGCTCGGGTGTTGCGCTCTGAAAATAGCAGATCTACAAGCTCACAACGCGTCGCGCTGCGACGCGTTGTGAGCTTGTAGATCGGCTATTTTCAGTATGTAACCAAGTGTAAAATCAGCCATTACGACGCCATCAAGGCACCGCCAAAATACATTTTATTCGACTATATCAACTATAGATATAGTCGACTATAATCTTATGATATTTAGTCGCCTAAAACTAGACAAAAATGTAAACATTTCAGGTGACTAAAATATGACTAAAACTAAATGGAATTTTATTCAAAGGACTATGACTAAAACAAAATCTAAATTTGCTGTCAAAATCAATACCGAGTTGAGCGACTTCATCTCGGCAGTTAATTTTGTACGACTTCAAACTAGGACCAAAATGTTTTTCAACTACGATTTTTCAGTGGCGAAAAACACATAAAAAATAAGCTATCATGACCGAAACTATGACTAAATATATTGACAATTGCGTCAACAAATACAAACTAGATGGAAATGTTAGAAAGGGAAAACGAATAAATAAAACGAGCAGAGCAACTAGATGTGCAATTTTCACTATTTTTCTGTCTATATTCATTTCTCTCTCCTTTCCAATTGCGCCCCCTGGCGCCCCCTGGGGGCACACACTTTGAAAACCTGTGTATTCTGAGCAAATACCACATTGCTGCACAAGGCTACTGAAACTCAGTACGTGTTCCTAATAATAAATATGTTATTCTGTTGGCAACGTGATTAAGTCATTGAAAAAAAAAATGTAATAGCCTTTGTGAATGCCATTGCATGATGTCAGAAAACAATCAATATACCATTAATCTCTCATCTTTCATAGGAATCCCACACAGCTCTGTAAAGTGAGTGGGTATGTCTGTCCGTCACATATCTCGAGAACGGTCGAAGCAATCGTCTATATTTGGCATGTTCTATTGCTGACACTTCAAGGGTGTGCAGTGTAGGGATGGGACGATAATCGTTGTTATCGTTTATCATGACAAAAAAAAACGCTAACAATAATCGTATTGCAGACATAAAAATGTATAGTGAAATTGTCCTCTGTCATACACAAATAATAAACTTTATTTGTATAGCACCTTTCATGACATGAAATGCAGCTCAAGGTGCTTAATAGAGCAAGAATACAATTACAGTTACAACTAATTTAACAATAGAGCAAAAAAGAAAAGCAGAAGCATAAAACAACTTCCTCTCTTTCTGTCATCCTAGACATTAAAACATTCCACTGACTGAACACGCACGCAAGGACGCACGCACGCACGCACGCACGCACACGCACACACACACACACACACACACACACACACACACACACACACACACACACACACTGTAATCTTAATGTAAGGTAACATTCATCATTGACGTCATGGTTCATTCTCCCTTGAGGAATCAGTAGCAACGTCATGACCCCTGTCTACCTCCCTCGCTCCCTCTCTTCCTCCCTTCCTCCCTCCCTCTCATGCCAGACACGTAATTTCAATAACAAATGTAAAAAGGGTGGCAAAAAAGTGTCCACTTGAGCCCAATTTCAAAAATAGCAAAATTAGCAGATCTACAAGCTCACAACACATTGCAATATGATGCATGGTGCTGGATCACTCTTTGATCTTGTAGCCTAATTCTGAGTGAGACCCTTCACTTGTACTGTATATGATTTACTCTCTCTATGAACCACCCTCTCTCTCTCTCTCTCTCTCTCTCTGTAGTGTATCGACCAGTCTACTGATTCTTTAAACACCTCACTCTCCTCTCCAAGGTACGAGACTCTAAACCAATCACACGCGTGCACACACACACACACACACACAAAAACACACACACACACACACACACACACACACACACACACAAACACACACACACACACACACACACACACACACACACACACACACACACACACACACACACACACACACACACACACATGCACGCACGCACGCACGCACACACGCATATGCACATGTACATGTACACTCACACAGCAAGCCATAATACGCACATCTTCTTGCTGAGAGCTCAGACAGCAGTCTAAGCTGTTCACTTCAATTTGGTTCAACACTCATTCTCTGCCAAATGGGAGCAGTGTACCTGCTGGAACACATATCAATGAACACAATACGGGGGTTATTTATGCCCTATAGTGCACCGCGGTGCACATGTCGAAAATAACCGCGGAGGGCTTGTAGATCCGCTGTTTTCAGGGCGCGACGGTGCAAATACCGAGTATAAAACAGGACACGTTCCACGATGCTAACCAAGGTATACCGCTAAAGGAAAACCTGAAAACAAAAAAAAACGAAACAGCAAATTGTTGCCGTGGGGCAGAAACCTCTTATCTCCATATTCTAACTTTTAAGTTTTTTCGTAAATTAACGCCCTAGTTGATCATACAACAGTGTCACACCAAAGAATAAAAAGCAGCAGATCTGCCAGCTCAATTTTGAGCTTACAGATCTGCTGCTTTTGCTCTAGTATTTTTGAATTTGTATCCTGAAAAGTAACAGTTCGGTCTAGCCTATATGAGGTTTCCACCCGACAGAGACGAAATGACATCCGAAGGAAAATAGGTGCTTGTGCTCATTCATCTGTCCTCGCGCCTATTGTGCTTTATTGTAAATCATTGGAACGTTCGTTCCCCGCGGCGGAGACATTTCACAACCACGCTCTGATGCGCTCTCGCGGCTCCGGCGCCGAAGCGCTGATCTCTGCCCTCCACGGGCTAATTCTAATCACATTGTTCCATTGAGCCGGTCGAGATAAATGTGTCCCCAGCACAGCGGCCACTGAATCCAATTTAACCCATTGATACCTGGAACGCTTCTGTGTCACTTTAGATGCCTTTGGCTATTCAAAAATAGCAGATATACAAGCTCATAGCGCGGCACCGAGTGCCGCGCTACGAGCTTGTATATCTGCTATTTTTGAAAAAATCGTGAAAAAATATTTTTTATATTTTCTTCAAAAAACTGTTAGGATTTAGATTTTTTTAAAGAATCGCCTCAGGTCTTAAAGGGTTAAAACTAAAAAGGGAATTGGGAGCCGGCCCCGCCGCACCGATAGATAGAAGATTTGCACGGAGGATCCGCACACAGCGAGGGTTCGGGGAGACCCTCGTTGCACACAGCGAGCGTCCCGGGGATGGCGTGGTGGGCGTAAACCTCGACGTGCACCCGCGAGGACCTTTCGCTTCGGCTTGGCTCTCTCTCGTCTCGAGTCGCCACTCTGGTTTTCCTCGCTGCATCTCTCTTTTTTACGGCTTGCCAGCGGTACGCCATGCAGCTCTCTCCCCCCCCCCCCAGCCCCCCCCTAGCCTATATACTGTAGTTTTCAATTTTGGCTGGCCTGCCCTGGCCTGGATGCCCAAACCCGATTAGAAAATGTAAAACTCTGTCCCGAAAGGCTTGCCGTAACATTTCTCTGATCACAGACATGCTGCATGGGTCCATGTTTGCTTACAAGACGGAACGGATTGAACTCAAACTGAATGTGAATTTTTAGTGGTTGGTTAGTGATGGTTTAAGACACATTATACCACCTCTCTGTCTATGTCTCTCTCTGTCTGTCTGTCTGTCTCTCTCTCTCTGGAGAAAATCCTTTCTCTCTCTTTCACTCCCTGAAGCCGTTTTCACAGTCTTTCCCCGGGTGGCATCTCTCTCTCTCTCTGGATATATATACAGGATATGAAACTCAGCACTTTGACAGACAGATATTCTCTCTCTCTCTCTCTCTCTCTCTCCTCTCTCTCTCTCTCTCTCTCTCTCTCTCTCTCTCTCTCTCTCTCTCTCTCTCTCTCTCTCTCTCTCTCTCTCTCTCTCTCTCTCTCTCTCTCTCTCTCTCTCTCTCTCTCTCTCTCTCTCTCTCTCTCTCTCTCTCTCTCTCTCCTCTCTCTCTCTCTCTCTCTCTCTCTCTGCGCATGTGTGCGACTGTGCGTGTGTCCTGACGCTTCAGCCATGGGACGGATATGGAAAACCTTGTCAAAGAGACAGAAGTGAAAGACTCGTGACCACACAGAGAGAGAGAGAGAGAGAGACAATCTCTCTCTCCGTCTGTCAAAGTGCTGAGTTTCATATCCTGTACACTCTCTCTCTCTCTGATACATCATACATAGGGTATGTATTGATGTGGCTACAGTACATTTGAGTTCTCTTCCCATACTTTCATCTCTCTAACATTCTTCTCCTGTCTTCCCAAACCACCCGTGACGCTGTCCTGTGTGTGTGTGTGTGTGTGTGTGTGTGTGTGTGTGTGTGTGTGTGTGTGACTGTGAGTGTGTGTGTGTGTGTGTGTGTGTGTGTGTGTGTGTGTACGCGTGTGTGTACTGCTCAGATGGCCCACTCCATCCCAGATTAATTGTAATCAGATTGGTTATTGATCACTCTCTCACACACACACACACACACACACACACACACACACACACACACACACACACACACACACACACACACACACACACACACACACACACACACACACACACACACACACACACACACACACACACACACACACACAGTATTGATCCCGTGCATGCATGCAGCTGGAATCGTGAAACATACACATTCTGTAGGAGAGGAATGAGAGAGAGAGAGAGAGAGAGAGAGAGAGAGAGGAGAGAGAGAGAGAGAGAGAGAGAGAGAGAGAGAAATAGAGAGACAAAATATGCTCTCCTGTCTTCCTCACTAGTTGATGCAATGCTGTACATGTTATTTCACTGGACAACAGCCCCACTGTACTGTACTGCATGGGTCTTCTTCAACAGAGGGTCCGGGACCCGTAGGGGGTCCTCAGAGCTACTATGGGGGGGGGGGGTCCTTATGATAATGAGATATTGTTTCTGTCGGGCAGAAACCTCCTATCTCACACACATCATCAGCGTCACACAAAGGCATCAAAAGTAGCAGATCTACAAGCTCGAAACGCGGCGCGAAGCGACGCGTTTTGAGCTTGTAGATCTGCTACTTTTAATCCTATTATATTTGAATCCTGAAAGTAACAGTATTGGACATAATGTGGTTTCCACCATAGACAGAGACGATGCAGTTATATTTTTTCACGTATCATACAGCCATGAAACAGTAGTGTGGCATGTGATTGCCCGCAAATCATCTCTACTGTCTTTGTCCCTCTGTCGTATACATTCATTGTCCATCTGTCATTCAAATTACTCTATAATTCACACAGTCTTGTGTTTGCTAATTCCTCGTGTCGATTATGTCTGTAGTCAATCAAGTCAACCAAAGGTTGTCAATTGAAAAGTCAAGTGTCAGGTTTATCGCTCGCCACACACTCGCTGTGGGAGTCCTTATTAGCGCGAGGTAGTAACGCTCTTTAATGCCAATATGCCATTAATTGACGTTACATTTAATACAACTTGACAGGCTCAATGGTGGATGGCACGTGATGATGAGATGTGCAGTACACGGCTATATCTGAAAGGTGGCAGACTAGGTCAGCACAGTGTCAGGATCAGAGACCTCAGATCTGTGTGTGTGTGTGTGTGTGTGTGTGTGTGTGTGTGTGTGTGTGTGTGTGTGTGTGTGTGTGTGTGTGTGTGTGTGTGTGTGAGACACAATCTTGCATGACATGACATGGCGTGCACACCACACACACGCAACAAAAACACACACACACACACACACACACACACACACACACACACACACACACACACACACACACACACACACACACACACACACACACACACACACACACACACACACACACACACACACACACACACACACACACACACACACAGAGAGAGAGAGGGGGAAAATAGAGAGACTGGTATCTGCACATACATACACGATGTATATCGTTGCAGTCTTGTATATTTCGACACTCATCACACAAAAGCATCAAAAGTATAGCGGATCGACAAGCTTGTCAATCTGCTACTTTTTATTTATTTATGGAAATTATTAGACTTTTTCACGTTATTAATGAAATACTTTTGAAAAATGTTGGAATTGTTTTTAATTGATGACAAGTTGTGACTTAAAAAAAAATCTTTTGAAATATATATAAATATATTCTTAAATGTAGGAATAAAAAGGGGATATTTACTATAAAAACTATATATGTGCGTGCAATCTGAGACTCTAATTATGAGTCAAGCTAGTGACTCACTGGTAGCCTCGGCATGCATGTGATCTTGACCATGACCGTGGCGTGTACCCTTGTGCGCGCGGCGCACACACACACACACACGCACACGCACACACGCACACACACACACACACACACACACACACACACACACACACACACACACACACACACACTCTAGTGGCGGATACGGGTGGGCTTAGGATGGACACATGCCCACCCAGATTGACAGCTTGCCCCACCGCATGAGACTCGTGAAGACTTCCTCTCTCACGCCAGCCTGGATGCCGCCGGGCGCGGTGACATCACAGAGTGGCAGAAAGGCATGGTGGCAGCTGATGGTCGGCTAGCTATCACTCCAGACCCAGTGGTTCTCAAACAGTGGGTCAGGACCCATTTTTATGGTTTGCGAGCAGAGGTGGATGAAGTACTCGACCCCAGTACTTGAGTAAGAGTACAGATACTCCTTGGTCAAATTTACTCCACTATAAGTAAAAGTAGCTCAGTCAAAATGTTACTCAAGTAAGAGTAAAAAAGTCATTGCTTTTAAATATACTTAATTATTCCAAAGTACATGCTTTGAAAAATACTTGAAGTCCAAGTAAAAGTAGAAGTACATTTCTTAATTTTTAGATCAATGAATCGCTGTAATGTTTTCACAATTAATGTATAGGACCTTGTAACTCTTGTTTCAGAGATGTCCTGTAACTAAGCACTGAAAGCAGCACTGCATGCACTGATGTGCTTGTAGAACCACTACGTTATACAAAGCCTGCAGAAACACCTATACAAACATAGAAATGACTGACCAGAACTAAATACTTTTACTCCTATACACCAGGGGTTTTCAACCAGTGGTCCTTGAGGGGGTTCCAGGTGGTCCCCAGCTAAATGATGGAGAGTTGGTAACCTGAGGGACCCTTATAGATCTTTAACTCTTGAGAGCGTTTTATTTTATTTTAGCTCTCAAGAGTTAAAATATTGTTAAACATCTGCATTACTTAATATACAAGTCTACACAATTAGAGAATGTAGATTTGTTTTTATTTTGATCAACGTGTGCCTGTTATCTCTCCTACCAACATCAATACAGCATGGATGGAATTGTGGACAAAATCTCATCCAACTACAACAAAATATTCTAGGTTTTGAGTGTCTAAATCTCATCAAACGGTGGTCCGTGGCTCAAATGCCAAATAAATAATGGACCTTGATATAAAAAGGGTTGAAAACCATTGCTATACACCCATACAAGATGTAACAAAGAGGCGAGCGGAGGGGGAAGACAGAAACACGGCCAGTGTGAGAGCAGAAGTTAGGCCAATTGCATTTTAGGGAAGACAAGAAAACAGCCAACCTAATGGCCAAACCGCACCAAGGCAATTAGTCGCAACTCCTTGCAACAGAACCGTTTTAAGGTCAACCGCACCGATGCAGCTCCTTGCAACTGCCATTGGGGGTAATGGTTGCAAGACAAGTACTTGCAAGTAGTTCCATGTTGCAAGGAGTTGCATGGCGAATCATTGGTGTGGATGTGGAGTGGGCTTAAAAGTACTCAGTACTTTACAGCCTTCCTAGAAATGTACTCGAGTAAAAGTAAGATATTTTGCTTGGAAATGTACTCAAGAGTATTAAGTATCAAAAAACATCTAATACTCAAGTAAAGTACAGAACCTCAGAATCTGTACTCAAATACAGTACTCAAGTACATTTACTCCGTTACTGTCCACCACTGTTTGCGAGTAAGTATCCCCTTTTTATTCCTACATAAAAAAAATATAATAATAATAATAAACTTTATTTGTATAGCACCTTTCATGACATGAAATGAAGCTCAAAGTGCTTTACAGAGCAATAATACAATTACAGTATATATAAATATATTATTTCAAAAGATTTAAACAAAAAAGTCTCAACTTTTCATAATTAAAAACAATTCCAACAGTTTTTCCAAAGTATTTCATAAATAACATTAACAAAACTAATAAGTTTAAAGCAGCACTATGTAACTTTTTTAACAACTATATACAGTAGCATGTATAGGGGGGGACTGCAAGGGGCTTTACCGTATTAATATGTATAGGGGAGACAATGAGTTTCATCCTGGCATTTGCCAAGGCACACTAAGGCACACTAAGGCAGAACTGCCAGTCAATGCGAAGACTGGCCAATCACAGTGCTTCCTCGACGGAGATGCTTGCAGAGACTGCAGAGAATGAAGTCAAAGCTGTTGGCTGCCATGTTAATTGTGTCCAAAGTGGCCCCCAAACTGCATAGTGCTGCTTTAAGAAGTAGTGAAAATAGGCAATGTACAAGCTCACAACACGGCGTGAAGCAACGCGTTGTGAGCTTGTAGATCTGCTATTTTCACTAATTTGGGTCTCGGGCAAACGTCTAATTTCTCTATTCAGTCTTGAGCTAAAATGGTTGAGAACCATGCACTGCTCTATAGACTATTCTTGAGATTCCACCAGACACGGTTCAGATGCATCCAAAAAAAGGCGGAGAGTGTGCATTCTCTTCTAAAAATACACAGCCTGGTCTATTTCTTTCCACATTCCGGCTCATGGAAAGAAAGGACCCATCCTGATTTGTCCATGCATGCCCAGTAATTAGACACGTCCTGTTTGTGCCACTGATGCGCGTGCGTTCGTGCACAGGCGCGCGCGCACACACACACACACACACACACACACACACACACACACACACACACACACACACACACACACACACACACACACACACACACACACACACACACACACACACACACACACACACACACACACACACCATGTTATTGCCATATTCTCTGCCTTAGTATCCCTATACTCAGTACTGCAGTTGGAACATTAAATTCGGTGGCCATCGACACAATCCATCAGATTACCACAAATATCTAATCAGATTAAATCAGTGCAGTGATGATGGGGTCTATAAGATTACAAGTGATGATGATATTCTCCTTAAAAGGTAATGATTATGTGCCTTTATCTCTCTCTAATCTCTCTCTCTCTGCTCACGCACGCACGCACGCACGCACGCACGCACGCACGCACGCACGCACGCACGCACGCACGCACGCACGCACGCACGCACGCACGCAGTGTCAGCACTTGAGGTTTGACCGGGTCATTTCTGTGTCTCCCAGTCAAACTTCTACCCCGGATTTGAACCTGGTTACCTGCAAGAGCTGAATTATTTACCATTGAGCTAATAGAGCCTGACTGCTTTCTCTACTTAAAAAGTGAAAATGTTAGATCTATACAAGCTCACAATTGCGACGCATTGTGAGCTTGTAGATCAGCTATTTTCACTACTCTTTTGTGCGACACTCTTGTATGATGAAGTAGGGCAGTGGTTCTCAACCAGTGGTGGGGGGGACCACCAGTGGTCCTTGAGGGGGTTCCAGGGGGTTCCAGGGGGTCCCCAGCCAAATTAATAGTTAGGAACCAAATTGACCCTTACGTGTCTGTAACTCTGAGAGTGTAAAAATGGAACCAAATGGACCCGTTAGGGTCCATTCAAAATGGTCGAGTCCCTGGCATATCTTTTCAAATGGGGGTCCGTGCACTAATATGTGTCAATTTGGGGGTCCTTGAAACGAAAAAGGTTGAAAACCACTGAAGTAGGGCATCCATTTATGGAAAAAAAAACATACACATTTGAAACAGATATACAAGGTTTCTGCCCGACAGCAGCGACAAGCATTACATGCGTTTGTATGCAGTTGTATGCATTACACATGCGGTACATGTGCAGCAGAATCACACGGCGTTAAACGCAACAGCTTGAAGCTCCTCTGGGTTCTTGGCACGGCACTTCCACTCCGGTGCCAAAACCCTGCCTCTCTCTCCCACCGCTATAGTGTCTCGTGTCTGTCTATCTCCCTCTCAGAAGTTCACAGCTTGACTCCGACTTTCTGCCTCATTTCACCAGTCAGCGTGGAGAGAAAACCCCTCTTTTTCTACTTGATCATCGTGGAGTTCAGAAAGCCTCCCAAGCAGAAGCAAAGGAGCTGCTTCTGTTTTTTTTTAGGTCGCAAGACTGCCTTTATACATAACTTAACTGGACAGCCGAGAGAGAGAGAGTGAGAGAGAGAGAGAGAGAGAGAGAGAGAGAGAGAGAGAGAGAGAGAGAGAGAGAGGAGAGAGAAAGAGAGAGAGAGAGAGAGAGAGAGAGAGAAGAGAGAGAGAATGAGAGAGAGAGAGAGAGAGAGAGAGAGAGAAGAGAACCAGTGGTAAAAGTACAAAAGTGTATCAAAATGTACTTAAAGTACCAAAAGTAAAAGTACTAAATGTTTGAAAATAGCAGATTTTGTCGCGATGTGCGTCGCATCACGACACATTGTGAGCTTGTAGATCGGCTATTTTCATATAGCCTAGGGTATAAATTATAGGGCTAAAGCGGTTAATGTATATTTTATAATGTGATCATTTATACATGCAGAGAAACTACTAACTAAAAATTTCAAATAATTGTAGTGAATATTTGCCTCGGAGATGTAGTGAGTAGAAGTAAAAGTATAGACAATTGGAAATACTCCAGTAAAGTAAAAGTACCTCAAAATTGTACTTAAGTACAGTACTTGAGTAAATGTACTTAGTTACTTTACACCACTGATAAAGGGACACGTCTTTTTAGTTTCCAAATAAGGGACGAGTCCTCATTTCAAGGGACGGATGGCAACCCTGAGGGAGGGAGAGAGAAAGAGAGAGAGAGAGAGAGAGAGAGAGAGAGAGAGAGAGAGAGAGAGAGAGAGAGAGAGAGAGAGAGATACCAAGCAGACTGGAAGAGTACAGGGAAAGGTACAAAAGAAAGGAAAAAAAGGGGGTTTGCAAATTAGGTATGGACGGTGTCCCAAAGTGGCCAATTTACTCCTGGTCTTTGCACTTTAGCGGACGGACACCGTTCACCCAAAAACTTCCGTCTCTCTGAAGGGCAGTAAGTAGGTTAGTGATTGTGAAATGAATATAGTTAAGGTCGGAAGACAAAGAAAGAGAGAGAGGGAGGGGAGAACCTGTCATAATGGAGAAAAGAGGAAGAAAGAGTAAAGAGGGACAAAGGGGCACAGTATGGTAAAAAAAATACTCGGTCTTAATTTGACTCTGAGACTGCGCCAATGGAACCAAATGGACCCTTACGGGTCCATTTGGTTCCATTTGCGCAGTCTCAGAGTGGGAGAGAGACATTACAGAGGGACAGCGAAGCAAGGGGAGAGAGAGAGAGAGAGTGAGAGAGAGAGAGAGAGGGGGGGGGTATGTGGAGGGAAGTGTCTTAGTCAAAATGCTTTGTAGTTTTAATCTCATTAAAGCTTCAAAGAGTTTCAGCCATTAGCTTGAAATTTGAAGACCGTGTTAAATAAATATGTGAGCACATCCGATGGGAATGCACACACACACACACACACACACACACACATGCATGCACGCACTCACACATGCACACACACACACACACACGCGCGCACGCGCAGTCACATTAGACTGTATTGCGCAGCTCTCTCTCCCTCCCCTGGTCACCCCTGTATCCACCGGCACTTCATAATAATTTATGTAATTTCATCTTCAAATTACAATCTCTCAACATTTTATTGCCAGATTCCGCCGCCTTAGTATTCCTATATACTCAGTATACTGCAATTGGATTACATTTGGTTTTGTCGCCGTATAGACATAATCCATCAGATTACCACAAAAAATGTGATGTGATTAAATCCAATGTAGCGATAGCGTCTGTAAGATTACATTTAATGTGATTAAGTCCATGTAGTGATGAGAAGTGATTACAGTTAGACTTCCTGTTAAAGGGTAATGGAGATTCGATTATGAGCATTTACTAGTGATCTCTCTCTCTCTCTCGCACGCAAGCCCGCACGCACGCATGCACACGCACACACACGCACACACGCACACACACAGTTAAAGCCAGCTGCATTTTATTCTGTATTATTTGCGTATTATTTTGTATTTAGATTAATTACATTATTTCCTACTTCTTTGGTACTGCTTGTACACACACACACTATAGTCCTGTTCTCCCCGGGGTCAGGCATGTGTTTGGGTGGAGCTGTGTGATGCTATGAAATAGTGTCGCTGTCGGGGCGGAAACGTTGCATGTCCAAAACAGTTCCTTTTTTATTATTAATTAACACAAAACGTTAAAAGAGTTGTGAAAAAAGCTTTGCGTCGCGATGTGAGCTTGTAGATCGGCTATTTTCACTGCTTTTGGTGCGACACTCTTGTCTGATGAAGTATAGGGAATAAAAAACATACACATTTGAAACATGGAGATATGAGGTTTCCTCCCAACACCGACAATATGATACTGTATGCGCGGACGTTTCAAAAACAAAAGGCTTATTACTGTGAATGCTCAGAGTCCTTTGAGCTGCGGGAAACATATTAATGAACACCATGCATAGCCTGGCTTTAACGCATTAAGACCGGGAAAGCATCTCTGTGTCATTTTTAGATTTCTTTGGGCTATTCAAAAATAGCAGATCTACAAGCTCGTAGCGCGGCACTCGAGCTTTTAGATCTGCTATTTTTGGAAAATCGTGAAAATGTGTGCAAATCTTTGAATACATATATATTATTTTAAAGTGAACATTTTTAACTCAAATCTTTGTTTTTTGGGGGTTCCTTGACATGAACCACTGATTATAGCAACTTAAGTTTAAACAAATAGGATTTAGAAGACATTTGTAGGGAATCCCTCAGAAGCAAAGATTTGAGTTACAAATGTTTTTTGAAAATAGCAGATCTACAAGCTCATAGCGCGGCACTCGGTGCCGCGCTATGAGCTTGTATATCTGCTATTTTTCAATAGCCCAAATAAATCTTAAAATGACACAGATGCGTTCCCGATCTGAATGGGTTAAGATAACTGGAGCCCAGATGAACCTGTTTACTGGAGCTCCACTGGGACTTCATCAACATGTTGCCGTCAACAAAGACTTCCACCATCTCACAGCCGGGGGGCGTACTGCACTGATCTAATGAACGGGTTGACTGGCCTACTTATGGGGTTACAGTTTGGTCAACTAATATCATTATAAAGTGTTATATAATATAGGTTGCTATAATATTAGGCTGTGTATGTAATTATTATTACACATTTATATTATATTAGAATATTGTCTCTGTCGGGTGGAAATCTCATATGTCCAAAACTTTTACTTTTCAGGATTCTAATTCAAAAGTAGCAGCTTGTAGATCTGCTACTTTTGATGCTTTTGTGTGACGCTGTAGTATGATCAAGTAGGGCGTTAATTTACGAAAAAAACTAAAAGTTAGAATATGGAGATAAGAGGTTTTTGCTCGACAGTAACGATATATTATGCTGTATTATATTATATACAGTAATATATAATATGAAAAGGCCTACATTTTTATTATTTTGTATAGTAATACAGCATACAAACCATGCAGCTCAAAGTGTTTTACATTAAAGAGTTATTAAAAGAAGAAACACATTAAAATAAATCATACTGAAGAAGAACAAACAAGAAAGATAAAAACTACAAAGCTTTGTAAGGAAAGAAGAAACAGACAAACCGAAAGCAGAGCCACAGCTAAAACTCTTAAAGCACATAATCAATAAGAGCGTTGAATGGAAAATGAAATCATGAAAACAAAACACCTTAAAATTGGGGGGAAATAGTGCTATTGAAAAGCTCAGCAAAAAAGTGAGAGTTTCAGGCATTGTTTGACATGGCATCTCATTGCAGGCAGAAGTTTTCTAAACGAGAAATGACAGTCATATTGTACCAGATTGTGGCAAGCTAGTAACCCTTGGAAAGTACTGTTATGACTCTTGCATCTTAAGAAACATTAAAAAAAAAAAGCCTGAGAGGACGTTGGGGTGAACGTGTTGCGCTGACTCATTCAGTCACTCAGTCAGTCAGTGATGATGCATCAAATTCTGTATCCGGAGCTCTTACGCCCGTTCAGAGTATGGGAAGGCCATTCGGACTCGCCATTGGCTTAGAACAACCAATGAGGAGAAAGTGTTGAAAATGCGTTGTGAGCTTAGACTCCCTATTTTCATGCGGCAACATTACAATGAAGAATAAAATAGGGCTCAAGTGATTAAAGTTATACAAAAAAATGTCATTCCATGCTTCATTAATTGTTTAAATACATATAAAAAGAAATATGGATATTAAATCACAATGCATGGCAACGCGTTATGAGCTTGTACATCTGCTATTTGCTATTTAAAAATTCTAATTTTGAAAGTGAAAGAGGGTAAGTGTGTCTGTGAGTTTTATAAATATTAAACCAATGAACCCCCCCCTCTTGGGGGGGTCCAAGAGTGTTAATACAGCATCACAATAACCCCTTTATCCATATTTTATACATTTGCCATTCAAAAATAGCATATATACAAGCTCACAGCGTGTCATTTGGTGCCGTGCTGCGAGCTTGTACATCTGCTATTCACCCAACTTTCACTTCCTCTCTGTGGTTGGTGAGTGTTAGACAGAAACGGAACAAATACAGGATGTGGTCTCTGGTCTCTGGTCTGTGTCTCATGCTGCACTTCTGCACACTGTGTGAGTTTATTAGTGCTAGAGTAAACAATCAGACATTCATTATGAAGTTATAACACCCAAATCCTTGTTAACTTTTATAGCAATATAGTAATTATAATAAAACATTCTTGCACACGGTCAAGGTCATTTATTATTGAATAGGTACAACATACTGTTTGGATTACGCATTATGTTTATTTACTTTTTCTTTGGAGAGTTTGAAGAAATCAAACCAATACATCCACAATCCTTCTGCAACAATTTACGATTACATGTTACAGTCAGACCTTTGTCTATGTTTGAGGACCAAGGGTGGTTGGGCAGGGGTGAGGGGTTTGGGATTGGTTGTGTTTGCTACCACAGTATACAGTATATTATATTATACACAGTCAAACGTACGCGCGCGCGTGTGTGTGTGTGTGTGTGTGTGTGTGTGTGTGTGTGCGTGTGCGTGTGCGTGTGCGTGTGTGTGTGGTGGGCATGCGTGCAAGCATTTGTGTATGTGTATGTATGTCTGAGCAGTCGTTTGAGGATTCCGGTATTGTACTTCCTTATTGCTCAAGTATTCTGTCAACCAGCCACAGACAGACACGATCGTATTTTGCTAAACCGGTATATTTATAGTTATCTAATCAAGTAACGTGTTATTTTGACTTATAATCATTAGTCATTTCAGGAGATAAATATATAGGAAATAGTGGTTACTCTCATCCTTGTAAGATGTCTGAACCTATTTATGACAATCCGGACTTGAAGGTGAGAGAGAGCGATGGAGACAGCGGGCAGACATGGGGCAGTGAGGACGGTGGACAGTTGGGGGACAGGGGAGACAAGGAGGAGAGACTGGTGGACATCTACGAGAGCGTGGACAGGGGACAGACGGAAGAGAGTCTGGTGGAGAGTGAGGGCATGGGAGAGAAAGAGGAGAGAGTGGTGGACATCTACGAGAGCGTGGACCGTTTTGGTATCCTCCCTGGACCAGAGGAGGACATGAGGGACAACGCAGCAGGAAGACAGACTCGGGGTGAGTTTGACAAAGTTGTTCACTTGAACCCTAGCGTTCCTATTATGAGGCCAACATACAGTGAAAATAGCTGATGTACAAGCTTGCAATGCGATAGATTTAGAACTTTTCGGCCGTCAAAATGTGTCAATATACTGTACAAGCTCGCTCACTGCGAGGATTTGGTGTATAGGGAAAAACAAGAGGGCCTTGTATGGCCCCTGCTTGGACTGTGGGTTTCTCCGGTCAACAAAGCATATAGGGTTTAATTAATTGTTGTACAGGTCATTTCTTAGGTTGCAAAGTGGAAACAGAATATATTGTACAAAACACAGCAATGCGAGAGTGTGGTCTAGCAAACAACAACTCAGGAATCCAGAATCGCTGTCCTCCACACTCTCCTATCTAACACCAGGGTCTTGAGCTCTACATTGTTGTCAGTTAAAGGGGTAGTTCACCCCCAAAATAACTTTTTTTCTATGGATTACTCACCCCATGGAGCCTTGAATTCATGGATATTTTTTAGTTTTTGTCGCATTCCTTCCTTTATTATTTGATTATAATAAATTTAGCCCCATTGATTCCGGTAGGAGACACAAATGCATTTGTGTCTCCTACCGGAATCAATGGGGACAAATTTATTATAATCAAATTATTGGCTTAGGAATGTGACAAAAACAAAAAAATATCTATGAATTCAAGGCTCCAGGTGGTGAGGAATACATAGAAAAAAAGTTATTTTGGGGGTGAACTACCCCTTTAAGCTGTCGCGCCGCAGTGCAAAACACAGCAGG
Organism: Gymnoscopelus braueri; assembly: GCF_963280865.1. Classification (NCBI taxonomy): domain Eukaryota; kingdom Metazoa; phylum Chordata; class Actinopteri; order Myctophiformes; family Myctophidae; genus Gymnoscopelus; species Gymnoscopelus braueri. Next base: position 38,003,277 of record NC_137622.1, read on the forward strand.
AAAAGATTATTCAATTCAGATTTTCTGCACTACAAACACGTGTATAATGGAAAGGAAAGAAATTATCTTTCCTTTGACATGTAAAAGTGTTTGCAGAAAGAATGTTCAAAGCACTTTCTTCCTTGTGGGTGTATCTAGTGGTGCTTTTAGACTTTATTTAGTTTTTGTTTCCCTCAGTGGCTGTACTTTGTGTTACAGGACAGCGCTCTATGACAATGAGAAGGCCTCTCATTGAGAAGGTTGCTGTGTGTCTGGGGATGCTGTGTTTTATACTACTGGTCGTAATCATAGTCCAGGCTGTGCAAAGTGAGTATTCAGTGTCACAAAATAACTGCACCACATCACTGTGACCACCTGTCACTGTTGCCTGACATGTTCTAGCTGTAGCATTAAAGGAGAATTCCGGACTAGCCTTTTCTTTATTGTCTCCGCTAGGCCGAAAGGCATGGTGAGAGAGTATGTTTTACCCCCTGTCCGTTCGTTCGTCCGTGTGTGTGTGTGTGTGTGTGTGTGTGTGTGTGTGTGTGTGTGTGTGTGTGTGTGTGTGTGTGTGTGTGTGTGTGTGTGTGTGTGTGTGTGTGTGTCCTGTCCGTCCGTTAGCAGCTAATCTCCGGCACCGTTGGCCCGGTCGCTGCGATACTGTAAACACACACTCCCTGGATGCCAATTCAGAACCTCTAAGCCAAATCTTTCACATGATCCTGTTATAGCGCCACCAGGAGGCCGATTTGTGCAAAACCCATTTTTTTACATTACTCCTACAGATTTTATCCAAACGTCATGCAAATCGGTACACAGTATCTCTATAGTCATGTGATCAACACGGATCTGTCCGATTTCCCATATTCCATCCTGATTGGCTAAGGTTGGCTTCCAAAGTTTGCAGGATTGGTCCGTTTTGAACAAAATGCCTCAAACTATGCACGCAGCTTGCAATCTCCATGAAATTTCACACGCACATTTCCACTAGGCCGAGGAAGAAATGCCACCCATTTCACATTGGCCTGTTATAGCGCCACCAGCAGGTCTAATTTAGCAAAACACATTTTTGGAACAAAATGCCTCAAATCATGAATGCAGTGTCTGATTGCCGTGAAAGGCCTAAGAATAAATGGCACCTTTTCACATTGGCCTATTATAGCGCCACCAGGAGGCCACAATAACGTACCTGTCCTGGCGGAGGCCTGTGCTATGAGGAGCACTTTTTCTAGTCTTTATATTATGTTAACATACCTTAGGACGAGTGGTACAGTAGAACATTTTCATAACTCCATCCCGAGTCCACCGCAGATAAAAACCAGAGCGGACGGTCCGTGCGCTAGATTGCATATTTTCATCGATCAAATATTTAAATAAACCTCACCACAGTGTTTTTGTCCCAAATGGGTCGCCGTAGTGTTTACAAGCGGCTTGGATGAAATTACGGGTGAGATCTCATCTTGCGAGACTTCCGGAGGGGCCCATCGAACACAAACACTGTGGAGAGTTTTCGGTCGTTATGAAGGTCAGACAACTCCTTTTTTTTTTTTTTTATAAAAAAATAAGCCCGGACCGTCCACTCAGGTTTTTAGCTGCGGTGGACTCCGGATGGAGTTATGAAAATACCACTCGTCCTAGGATATGATATCATATAAAAGTAAAGCAAAGGCTAGTCCAGAATTCTCCTTTAACCCACACCTGTATACTATAGGATGTATCTTTTTAATTCAATTCTTATTCTTTCTACTATAGTGCCTTGTTGTGTGTTTTATTGCCTGTTTCTGCAAAACATAGTATGATGTAAAAGTGTAAACATGTAAAAAAGATAACAGTTTTCTTCACCTTAACCCATTCAATCCGGGAACGCATCTGTGTCATTTTAAGATTTCTTTGGCTATTCAAAAATAGCAGATCTACAAGCTCATAGCTCTATGAACTTGTAGATCTGCTATTTTTTTGAAAAATCGTGAAAATGTATATATATAAATATATATATATATATATATACATTTGAACTCAATTCTTTGCTTACACATCATTTTGGGGGTCCTTGACATGATTTTTTTTGAGAACCACTGATATTATAGCAACATAAGTTTCAAAAAAAGAAAAACTGTTTGGATTTAGAAGACATTTGTAGAATCCCCAGAAGCAAAGATTTGAGTTAAAAATGTTAGATATATTCAAAGATTTTGCACAAAATGTATGCTCACGATTTTTCAGAAAAAAATGCAGATCAACAAGCTTAAGTGCCACGCTACAAGCTTGTAGATCTGCTATTTTTGAATAGCCAAATAAATCTAAAAAAATGACACACAGATGCGTTCCCAGTCTTAATGGGTTAAAGCAAATTTTCCACACAGATGCTTGATCTCATCATGGAGGTAGCAACAACAATGTTTATCATCACCTTTTTTTTCCAGATCGTTCAGCAGATAATTCTGCCTATAACCAGTTACGGGACAACCTGACCCTGACCCTGACAAGATATGTCAACCTGACCCTGGAGAGAGATAACTTGGAAAGTAAAGTAAACCAGCTTAAGAATTTGACAGCAGGTGAGAACCTTGTTGAAGGAATATTAATTAGTGTAGAAAAAGTAAATAATTAATAATTATCAATTATCGATGCATTGGAAATCTATCAGTACATCTTCTGTTTGATGTTTAGTCAAGTCGTGTCCCAGTGGATGGCAGAAGTTTGGATGCAGCTGTTATTACAACTCTGATGACGACCTCAAATCTTGGAATGAAAGTAGAGAAGAATGTCTCAAGACACCAGGAGCAGATCTTGTGATCATTAACAATGAGGAAGAACAGGTTAGTTAGTGTGTGTGTGTGTGTGTGTGTGTGTGTGTGTGTGTGTGTGTGTGTGTGTGTGTGTGTGTGTGTGTGTGTGTGTGTGTGTGCGTGCGTGCGTGCGTGCGTGCGTGCGTGCGTGCGTGCGTGCGTGCGTGCGTGCGTGCGTGCGTGCGTGCGTGCGTGCGTGCGTGCGTGCGTGCGTGCATCATCCATTTAGATGCATGTGATGTACTGTAATTCCATTTTACAATTAGCTGATTGTATTAATTCAAATGAATCATGGTTCAATCATGTACAAATGATCAGGACTTCATCAGCGGATTGAACCAAAAGCATCAAGCATCTTGGATTGGTCTGAGCAAGACTAAAGGAAATTGGACTTGGGTGGATGGAACACCACTGACAACACGGTGAGATATTTTATGAGTTTTTCTATTGTAATTCTATCAAAGTATCTGAATGTGAGTGAATGAGTAGATGTGGTTACTAATGCATTGTGTTGTTTACTCTGCAGCTACGGGGGAAGTGGACAACCTGATGAAGACGGGAACTGTACAGAAAACGACAACATAAAAGGCACATGGATCGATACAGATTGTGATCTGAGTGCCTTGATCTGTGAGAAGTGATGCTTCTTTTCTGTTCATAAAACTGCAGCTAACTGCAACTAGTAATTAGTTGCAGAAATGGGGACAAACTCAAAGATGTTACTGTACATAAGTTAATACGGTTGTACCCAGGGCAGGCATTTCACAGAGGCCATGACCACTGTTGCCCTTCAATTTGGCCTTTTGCCCCTCAAAAACCTTTATGATGCCCCGCCCACACTGCCCCAACTGATTGTACCAAATGTTCTCCTTTACCTCTTTCCTGTCAATGTTTTTTAGACACCAGTGTCATTTGAATTCTTACCTATACCCATCTTCAAATGAGTCCAGTGACTCCAATTAGTCCTGGGCTGAGCATGTGAGAACTTTTTACTCTACAAACACGGATCATTTGTAAATACATCCATTTAACAAATATTTAATTGAATTACATTTTTCATTTTTGCCAATTTAAAATCATTGTTTTGTTTGATGGCCATCCTGCCCTGGCATTTGGCTTTTGTGCCCTCACAAAACATACAACAGCAAAAGCCAAGTGGGCCTTGCCCCTAAAATTATGAAATTCTAGGACTGGTTGTACCCTTAGACATACAGTCCAAGATAGCTATAATCATACTGTAGATAAGCTTCCTATTTCCATTTTCATTTCTGAATTGAACTGCCATAACCAACACATCTTCATAGTGTCATCCATGGATGACAAAAGTGTCATCCATGGACTCCATGGATTGATTACTTCCTCTTCTGTGTTTGACTCAGAAGCACATTGTTGCTATGACTGTAATGACTGTTCTATACATTTATTTATAGGTTTGTACCAATAATCACATTATAAATCATCAACTGTTACTGCTATAGCATGGACAGTGTTGCTCCTTTTGCATTAGGGATGCATGTAAGGTTTGCAGCATCAATGTGTTTGTGACTCAGTGTGTTTATGAACTAGTCAGTGAAAATTAAAACGTTACTTCACAAAAGCATTATTCTTGGAGTTTGGATGGAAATGTACTATACGTACACAATAATAATTATGAAATTATAAAACCGCAGCTCATATGTACTTTATTGTCTCCGCCAGGTCGAAAGGCATGGCGAGAGAGTATGTTTTACCCTCCGTCCGTCCGTCCGTCCGTCCGTCCGTCCGTCCGTCCGTCCGTCCGTGTGTGTCCTGTCCGTGTGTTACCAGCTAATCTCCGGCACCGTTGGCCTGCTCGCTGCGAAACTGTGCACACACACTCCCTCGATGCCAATTCAGAACCTCTGCCCCAAATTGTTCACATGGGCCTATTATAGCGCCACCAGGAGGCCAATTTGTGCAAAACACATTTTTTTACATTACTCCTACAGATTTTATCCAAACGTCACGCAAATTGGTACACAGTATCTCTATAGTCATGTGATCAACCCGGATTTGTCCGATTTCCCATATTCCATCCTGATTGGCTAAGGTTGGCTTCCAAAGTTTGCAGAATTGGTCCGTTTTGAACAAAATGCCTCAAATCATGAACGCAGCATGCAATTTCCGTGACATTTCACACGCACATTCCCACTAGACCAAGGAAGAAATGCCTCCCATTTCACATTGGCCTGTTATAGCGCCACCAGCAGGTCTAATTTATCAAAACAAATTTTTGGAACAAAATGCCTCAATCATGAATGCAGTGTCCGATTGCCGTGAAAGGCCTAAGGCACCCTTTTCACATTGGCCTATTATAGCGCCACCAGGAGGCCACAATAACATACCTAACCTGGCGGAGACCTGTGCTCCGAGGAGCACTTTTTCTAGTTAAATATAGATTGGAATAGAAGTTCCACTCCCTTTGCAGATCAATGGGCTCACAATGATATTTAGCCTACTGTATGGATATTTTTATCAAACGGTAACTGAAGTGACATACAGTATGTTCACTATTACAATACAATGTCCATCAAGGAATTTTTATGAAATACACATTTTATATTTAATGATACAAACAGCATTCTGTTTTTACTGCAGGAAATCTAACATGATAGGGCGTGGGAAACTGTGGTTTTAACACACAATGTCCTTGTTTAGAAACACGGTGTTACATACCACAAACTACCCATATACCCATGTTCAGAGAAGAGTTATGATAGTTTTGTATTTTTCATTGTTTTTTATTTTCATTTTGTTTTTGTTGTTTCTGTTCAATTCAGTTCATTTCCGGGTTAATTTCCAGAGGTTTTCTTTTTTTCATTTCAGTTTAGTTTTTATTGTTTGAAAATAATTGATAATAATAATCTGACTTTTTATTAGTTTAAGTATTAGCCTTATTTTTCTCCCATTCTTTATCAATATAATAATTATGATAAAACAACAACATACTGTACTGAGAATTTGAAGAACCCCAAATAAATAATAGAACCCAAATACTGACATGGTCCAATACATGTCAATACATTTAAGAAATCAAACAAGACATCCACATCTTAATGTTGCAGTCAGACCTTTATCTATTACATTTCTTAAAAAATAAAACTAGAAAAAATAGTGGTCTCTTTTGTTTGTGAAAGAACACAATGGTTGCAGGGGATGGGGGTTGGTCTATGGTACCGTACAGCACGCATTAGCATGCATTATGTGTGTCTGAGTCTGTGTTTGAGGATTTCCGTCTTGCATTTCCTTAATAGAGCCAACCAGCCACTGACAAGCAAGCATATTTTTGCTGAGCCAGTATACTCTATCTATAGTTATCTAGTAATCATATAATAAACAATTTTGACATAGCTAATCAATAAAGTAGAGGAATATAAAACATAGTTAGTGTTAGTCATCACTAGTTACTTTTCAAGCCTCTCATCCTGGTAAGATGTCTACGGATATTTGTTCCGAGCCAGACTTGAGACAGAGTGATGGAGACAGAGGACAGACAGGGGACACTGAGGACAGAGGACAGTTGGAGGAGAGTGGAGAGGAGGAGGAGAGAGTGGAGGGCATCTACCAGAACGTCCCTGGACCACCGGGGGACATGAGGGACAACACAGCAGGAAGACAGACTCGGGGTGAGATTGATAAAGTGGTTAAATATTGTAAAGGTTATTATGATGGAATATCCTCCCAATCACTCTAAGGGAAAGCCCCACCTTTAAAACACAACTAAAACCATGTTTAAAAATGTCCCAAACATGTGAACATCGATACACTTTAAATCTTAGATATTTGACTTTATAGTAGGTATATAGGTTTTTAGTTAGGCTTAAACTATGTATGGTATTCTTATTATTTTCTTTTTTTAGACAGTTACTGTGTTTTTTTATATGTGGCGACAGCATTATGTAAATTAGCTTCTAGCTACATCGGCATGTTTACATGAGATCATGGTCAGCTGATTGAATTCACATTCAACATATTTAATGTTCACTAATGTGCATTGTCCCTTCTAAATAAAGGCAGATTCTACAAATGCCTTCTAAATCAGTAGTTCTCAAACTTTTTCGTGTCAAGGACCCCCAACATGATATGTATTTGGCCACGGACATTCATCTGAAAATGTTTTGTGAAGAGAGGATTTGGGTAAAAAAAAAAAATTTTCAAGATTTTTCAAAAAAATCAGCAGATATACAAGCTCGCAGCGCGGCATGAAGTGACGCACTGTGAGCTTGTATATCTGGTATGTTTTAGAACCACTGTTCTAAACCACTGTTCTAAATCCTAAGAGTTTTCTTAAAAACACATGTTGCTATACATTATATAGCTCAAATCTAAAACATATTGTACTACAGTACATTACTCTGCTTAGTATATTAATTTATTTTTTTAATAATATGGAGAAATTGAAGACATCAAACAAGAAGAATAGAGCCTGCACCCTTACATGCTCCAATACATTTTAATGAAATGATTTCATCAGGTCAAACTGTTTGACCTGACGAAGAGCCCAGGCTTGAGACTTTGTCATTCAAATGTACAGTATAGGAGCATTTGAGTGTGCTGGTTCTATTCTTCTTCATGATCATTAACCTAGCACCCTATGCATATTCTATCAGCTTTTTAATAAATCAAACAATACAACCATCCTTTTCTTTTTCTTTTTTTTTGCAATTTACAATTATTTCTCACAATAATTCTTCCTTTGTCTTATTAAAAGTTAATTAAAAAAGAAAGCTACAACAGAAGTGGTATCTTTTTGTGTGTGAAAAAACAAGGATGTTTTCAGGGGCTGGTGGTTGGGAGTTGGTAGTCTCTGTGGTACCGTACGTGCACACATTTGCGTGCATATGTGTGTCTGAGTCTGTAGATTTCCGTCTTGCATTTCCTTATTGTGCCGACCACTTACACACATTGCTCAACCATTATACTCTTTGTTATCTAGTTTAGTAGAGTCCCTTATAAATAAACAAAATAAAGTAAAAGCAAAGTAAAGTATTTATCTTTTTCAAAGTGGAAAAGGTGTTTCGTACAAAAACAAGGCATTGTCTTTTTCATTCAGATTTGTTTTGCACCACAAACACGTGTCTATCTTTCAATATCATTCCTTTGATGTGTAAAAGTATTTTTAGAGAAAGAAAGAGAGAGACCGACCTTGCTCCTGTTGGGTGTAGTAGGTAGTGGGGCTTTTGTCTTTCTCAGACGTCACACACAAAGTATCTGTACTTTCTGTTTCAGGACAGCGCTCTAAAACACTGAGGACTGTCATAGTTGTTGCTGTGTGTCTGGGGGTGCTGTGTCTTATACTACTGGTTGTAATCGTACGCCTGGCCATGTACTGTGACTGTGAGTATTCAGTGTCAGGAAACTACAACATGCATTCTGTTGCCTGTTATATCTGCGGCAACTACAAAGATCACCACTGTATTAGCCCACAACTTGATGAGACTTATTTTTAACCACTTAAAGGAGTAGTTCACCCAAACAATGGCTTATTTTCTATCAATTCCACACCCCATGAAGCCTTGAATTATTTTGTTTTTTGTCAAATTCCTGAGCCAATAAGGGTCATCGGTCATGATATTATTGGCTCAGGAATTTGACAAAAACAAAGAAATCTCCATGAATTCAAGGCTTCATGGGGTGTGGAATTGATAGAAAATAAGTCATTTTTTGGGTGAACTACTCCAAGCCCTATATACAGTACTTAGGGTTAGGCCTTGGCTGGAGTCCCCCCAGGGGTCTATATCAGGTCCCCCTCCTTTTTTCCCCTCTAATATATTTGCAGAAAATAGCCAATATACAAGCTCACACATGAACAAGAGCAATAATGTTTATCATCACCTTTTTGGTCATTTGCAGATCATTCAGCCTACAACCAGTTAGTACAGAACCTGACCCTGGAAAAATACAACCTGACCCTGGAGAAAGACAGCCTAAGCCTGGAGAAAAACGAGTTGCAAAGTGAATTAAACCAGCTTAAAAGAGAGAGAGAAGGTGAGAGAGATTACAAACCATTTTGAAGGAATATTAATTGTACCAGTAAGAAAAAAAACACATATCATAGTTGTTTGAAAGAAAGAAAGAAAGAAAGAACGAACAAAATGGTGACAAAGTGGTCCTACTACATCACTCAATGACAACTAACTAGTCAAAAAGTCTCTGAGAACTTTGGATTAGAAATAAGATAAGAAATAAGAAAAACATATGGTTTAAAAATTTAGAACATTGAGGTTTTTCTAGGGTTTTTCTTCACAGTCAAATACTGCATATTTTGTGTTCTAGACCTAAAACCACTCATTCAAGATTTTCTTAGTCAGATTTTTTATTTTACTATTATAATAACAATAATAATGATAATAATAATAATTATTATGTTATTACTGCTACTACTACTAGTATGCGTTAGAACTGACTGAAAACTCCTGTTTGATATTAAGCCATTAAGCCATTAAGCCATGTCCCAGTGGATGGCAGAAGTTTGGATGCAGCTGTTACTACAAATCTACTGAACTTGAAAATTGGGAGGACAGTAGAGACGACTGTCTGAAGAGAGAAGCAGCCCTGGTGGTCATTGACAATGAAGTAGAACAGGTTAGTGTGTGTGTGTGTGTGTGTGTGTGTGTGTGTGTGTGTGTGTGTGTGTGTGTGTGTGTGTGTGTGTGTGTGTGTGTGTGTGTGTGTGTGTGTGTGTGTGTGTGTGGGTGGGTGGGTGGGTGGGTGTGTGTGTGTGTGTGTGTGTGTGTGTGTGTGCGTGCGTGCGCATCATCCATATAGATGCATGTGATGTACTGTAATTCCATGATTATAAAATAGCTGATTGTATCCAAGAAAAATAATCATTCAATGTAAAAATGATCAGGACTTCATCAGAGGACTGGACGATTGGCAATCAGAATCTTGGATTGGTTTGAGCAAGACTGAAGGAAATTGGTCTTGGGTGGACGGGACGCCACTGACAAAACGGTGAGATATATTATGAGTTTTACTATTGTAATACTATCAAAGTATCTGAATGTGAGTGAATGAGTGGAGGTGGTTAGTAATGCATTGTTTTGTTTACTCTGCAGCTACTGGGGCAGTGGACAACCTGATGAAGACGGGAACTGTGAACACCAGCACATAGAAGGCACATGGGACGATAGAGATTGTGATTATCTGAGTGCCTGGATCTGTGAGAAGTGATGCTTCTTCTTCTTCTTCTGATGGTTCTTTCTCTGTTCATAAAACTGCAGCTAACTGCAACTAGTAATTAGTTGCAGAAATGGACTCAAACTGAAAGATGTTACTGTACATAAGTTAATACGGTTGTACCCTGGGCAGGAATTTCACAGAGGCCATGAAGGTCATGACCACCGTTGCCCTTCAATGTGGCCTTCTGTCCCTCAAAAACCTTTATGATGCCCCGCCCACACTGCCCCAACTGATTGTACCAAATGTTCTCCTTTAACTCTTTCCTGTCAATGTATCTTTTGAATTCTTACCCATACCCATCTTCACATGAGTCCAGTGACTATTATTCCTGGGCTGAGTTTTGTGAACTTTTGACTTTTTAACTTTTGACTTTGATTTAAAATAATTGTTTTGTTTGATGGCCATCCTGCCCTGGCATTTGGCTTTTGTGCCTTCACAAAACATACAACAGCAAAAGCCAAATGGGCCTTGCCCCTAAAATTATGACATTCTAGGCCTGGTTGTACCCATAGACATGCAGTCCACGATAGCTATACTCATACTGTAGATAAGCTTCCTATTCCCATTTTCACAGCTACCTACTTTGCTGAATTGAACTGCCATAACCAACACATCTTCATACTGTAGTGAATGGTGTCATCCATGGACTCCATGGATCGATTACTTCCTCTTCTGTGTTTGACTCAGAAGCACATGGTCGCTATGACTGGAATGACTGTTCTCTAAATGTATTTATAGGTTTGTACCAATAATCACATTATAAACCATCAACTGTTATTGCTATAAAGTGTTGCTCCTTTTGCTTTAAAAATGCATTTAAAGTTTGCAGAATAATTTTACTGTGATTCCTTAAGAACCTTTTGTGTTGTAATTAACTTTATGAACTAATGAACTGGTGGGTGAAAATATGTATTAAAAATGTGCTTCACAAAAGTAATATTCTTGTCTATTAACAAGTTTGAATGGAAATGTACTATGCTGTAAGTACACAATAAATACTTGAATATTTGTATGGGCTTGGGTTGTCCCCTCAACGTTGCGGTTACAGTATGAGCCAGTAAAACAGCAGATCCAGGCCTGGACCACTGGCGTAGCTCCAAAGTAGCCTGACAGCGTGTCGCAGGTTCAAGTCCAGATCCCGACGGGATTCACGTTCAACGTATTTAATAATCACTAATGTGCATTGGCCCTTCTAAATAAACGACATAAAGTTAAAGTAAAGTATTTCATTTTCAAAGTGGGAAAGGTGTTTCGAACAAAAACAAGGCATTGTCTTACCTGAAAAGATTATTTCATTCAGATTTGATTTGCACCACAAACAAGTGTCTATCTTTCAATATCATTCCTTTGATGTGTTCTGTGGATAGTCTGTGGATAGTCAAAATAAGCTAAAACCACTGGAAGTGAAAGATGAATTAATTAATTAATACCTGGCAATGAATGTGTTAAGTATATTTTGAGACCAATACTTTTGTATTTTTACTCAGTTCATTTTGATTTCTGGACTTTTACTTGTAACAGAGTATTTCTATATTGCAGTATTTATACTTTTAACCTAAGTAAACAATGTGAGTACTTTTCCCACCACTGCCTGCTGGTCACCAGCAGTCAGTGAGTGAATCTAGCCTTCTCAAGCTACAGTCAAACACAGTTGGTTTGAAAAAAATAGTTTGGATTACTTTGTTTGATGGGAAAGCGTTGCGATGGAGAAATCACATCAATATAAACTATAGCACCTGGATGTGAATCGCCCATGTTACCTTGTACTGCCCGCTGCCTCTGTGATCCGGTCTATTTGAAGAAATAATCCACCGTTTACTTTGAGGTGAGGACATGAAGAATGCAGAGGCCCACGTTTCCAATCATAGTTGTTTGGCTGAAGATCCATACTACATGTCATGTTAGTTATGGTTTAAACTTTAAGGGGAGCTGCATAGTCACCTTCTTTCAGTCCGGCTCAACTTGCGCTGGATTAATTAATTTGACCTATACTTCTGTGCTGCACACAGGGATGGTGTAAATAATTATTTGGGAGCAGGTGTGTAAGATTCCAAAAGTATAAACATTTTAAATGGCTTGCATACACTCTAAATATTTTTTTCAAATGAGATTTGGCCTTATAGATCGATCCAATAGGCATAGGAGATAATGGCAACTGCAGAGCACTGGGAGCAGTCCCGAAAATGGAGCGTTTTTTGTCCTACAAAGTGAACAGAGAGAGAGAGAGAGAGAGCAAGAGAGAGAGAGAGAGAGAGAGAGAGAGAGAGAGAGAGAGAGAGAGAGAGAGAGAGAGAGAGAGAGAGAGAGAGAGCAAGAGAGAGAGAGAGAGAGAGAGAGAGTGAGAGAGAGAGATAGAGAGAGAGAGAGGCCTGACTGTCTCGTTGGCTGCTGCTGCGGCTTCCTGTTCACAGCAGACCTACAAACCCACAAAGCGTTGCATCCGCCATGCATTCTGCTATGTTCGGTGCGCGACACCGCCACGTGACAAAGTACAAATCAGGCACGCTGTAAACACACACAACCTCTATCAGTCAGTAAAGAATGCAGAGTATTCACAACATTCACCGCTACGCTCCATTCTCTTCTGTCATTAGTATCCTTTTTTATCGCAACCAAGGGTGCACACTTGTTAGTTATATAGCTTGTAGATCTGCTATTGTAGATAATATGCAACCGGTCTTCATCCCATGATCTGGGAGAACGATGTGATGCGTTGCCTGTCGTTCTGGGAGTCTCCAACGCCTCTGCAACATTGATCATTTGTTTAATCGGCTCGTTGGACAGAATTATTTATTTCAATCAGAGTGAATAAATACTGTAATATTAAATAAATACTGTTAAAGTAAACGCCAACTCAGAGAGTGTAGAAATGAATGGTCCTTTCTGTTTGAGGATAAGATAATGTCTGTGATTTCAAGTAAAATACAGACGTCGCTTTTACAGTGCGAATGCACCAAAAAAATAACACAGACATCAGGGTTGCATTTCCCCACATAATACTAATCATGTGCGAATAGGACTGAAGTATAACTCTCATTTATTCCCCCTTCTGTCCACCACTTCTCTCTCCCTCTTTTCTCCCCCATGCAGCTCACGCTACCTTGCAAAGGCCTATATACCTTACTTTCCTGTTTCTGTGCTCTGTTTCTGTGTTCTAAGGGTGTCATGCACCGAAAATAGCAGATTTACAAGCTCACAACGTGTCCACATATCGTGAGCTTGATGGGCTATTTTCGGTGGATGACTCACTTCCCTCTGTTCAACCCATTTTACTGTCTGTCTGTCTGTCTCTCTCTCTCTATTGCATGGTTTGCAGTTGTTTTTGCAGACAACAATATAAAGGTTTTGGCAACAGAATTACTTCATATCACCCCATATCTTTCTCTGCCTCTCACACACGCACACGCACACGCACACACACACACACACACACACACACACACACACACACACACACACACACACACGACAACAAACACAAGCGCTTTCATATGCTCTCTCTCTCCCTCATTGTTATTTTGTGCGTTTCACCCAACAGTGATTGATCTGAACCCAACTGAATACACAGTTCAACATTGCTGAAAGACGCATTGAAAAAGTGTGCGTGTGTGTGTGTATGTGTGTGTGTGTGTGTGTGTGTGTGTGTGTGTGTGTGTGTGTGTGTGTGTGTGTGTGTGTGTGTGTGTGTGTGTGTGTGTGTGTGTGTGTGTGTGTGTGTGTGTGTGTGCGTATGCGTATACGTGTCATTACTCTATTGAATCCTCTCTGTCATGGTGGGAGAACTCCATGTAAACCTGCTGTATGACCAGAGCCATTGCAAAGTGACCTTTAGAGAATGGAGAGCAAAAGACCTGACCTTTTCAATCCATTTGTTTTGTACCAAAGTCCTGAAACATTTTCCTGCACACATGAAAAGACTCCAATTCTAAGGTATGGATTCTCAAAAGAGGAGTCCTCAGGGGTCCAAAACGGAACCAACATTGTTTGGTTCCATTTCTCTCAGAGTTAAATTAGCACTGAGGATTTTACAGTGTAGATTTGGGGGTCCCGCAGATAACACATCGTGTCAAATGGGGGGTCCGTGCCCCAATGCCTATATCAAACTGGGGGTCCTTGACAATAAAAAGGTTAAGAATCACTGCTGTAAACAAATGGAAACACACAAGATTCCATGCTCGCCACGACGGGCAGACGATCACACTTTACAAGAGGAGTCAGTAGAAGAAAACAGCACTGGTGGAAAAAGTACTCAATTGTTTTACTTAAGTAAAAGTATCAATACTGCAATGTAGTCATACTCTGTTACATAGTTGCACATAATCATCTGGGGACCCCCCGGAAATCATGTGGGGACCCCCCTGGGGATCCCGACCCTGAGTTTGGGAACTGTCTGTCACAGGGTCATCTCTGGTTCTCTACACAGTGACCTCACACAGAGTCAGAGCATTTTCTTTCACCTTGAAAGGCAGTGGGATTGTAACAGTAAAGACACACAGAGAGGTAATGTGAAGCATGTTGTCTTACCTTTAGTGAAACAGTGAAGAGGAGCAGAGGAGTCAAGTTCATGGAGGCAAACACCAGGAGCCAATGCAGGACACCAAGGGAGAAAGAAGAGGAAAGAAGATAAAACACTGTGAGATTACATCATTGTACAGCTCTTGTGTCATTCACCACTATAGTCATGTTTTACCAGGTGGTAGAAAAAGTACTCAAGTAAAAGTATCAATGCTGCAATGTAGAAATACTCTGTTACAAGTAAAAGTCCGGAATTCTAAATGTACTTGAGTAAAAGTACAAAAGTATATCAAAATGTACTTAAAGTACCAAAAGTAGAAAGTATACTCATTACGCAGAATGTGCCATTTCACAACTTTTCAAATGTATAAAAATCTTTTGAAAATAGCAGATCTACAAGCTCACAATGCGACACATTGTGAGCTTGTAGATCTGCTATTTTCCAAAAATGTATATGGGGATGAAGTGGTTAATGTATGTTTTGTAATAATAATCAAAATCTACAAAGTAATTAGTAACTAAAGTTTTAAAATAATTGTAGTTGAGTCAAAAGTACAATATTTGTCTCTGAGGTAGTGGAGTAGAAGTAAATGTACAAAAAAGTGTTAATACTCCAGTACAGTAAAAAAAAATACCTCAAAATTGTACTAAAGTACAGTACTTGAGTAAATGTACTTAGTTACTTTACACCACTGGAAAACAGCCTCAAGTGTAACCACGGTCGCACGACGTAATGTGTGCGAGTTGTTCTTTCATTTAACACCGCTTAAGCATCGTCCAATAGGGACGTGGATACTAACGGCCCGTGGAACATCAAGGATGTTTAGTGGAGGAAAAAAACAGCCCTGCTATTTCTCTAAGTGTCTGAATGATATGAGAGAGAGAGAGAGAGAGAGAGAGAGAGAGAGAGAGAGAGAGAGAGAGAGAGAGAGAGTGTGTGACAGTAAGTCGTTATGTGGGCTCTTGATTTTCAAGTGGAGAAATGTGGACACTGAGGAGAGCTGTTTCAATATTTGAGCACTCGCTGTCGTTCTGAGGGTGTGGGTGTGTGTGTGTGTGTGCGCACGTGCGCGTGCGTGTGCGTTCCAGTCATGCTACAACATGACTAGACACCCACACTAATCAATGTTTTTCCACAAACTACGTACAGTATAAATCAAAAGGCCCCAATAGAGTCAAATGCACATATGGAGTTAAATGCACATACAGTATATGGAGTCAGATGCTTTATATGGAGTTAAATGCACATAAGGAGTCAAATGCATACACTTATACAGTATATGGAGTCAAATGCATACACTTATACAGTATATGGAGTCAAATGCATACACTTATACAGTATATGGAGTCAAATGCACACACTTATACAGTATATGGAGTCAAATGCATACACTTATACAGTATATGGAGTCAAATGCATACACTTATACAGTATATGGAGTCAAATGCATACACTTATACAGTATATGGAGTCAAATGCATACACTTATACAGTATATGGAGTCAAATGCATACACTTATACAGTATATGGAGTCAAATGCATACACTTATACAGTATATGGAGTCAAATGCATACACTTATACAGTATATGGAGTCAAATGCATACACTTATACAGTATATGGAGTCAAATGCATATATATGGAGTCAATTGCACATACAGTATATGGAGTCAAATGCACACATATATGGAGCAAATGCACATATATGGAGCAAATGCACATATATGGAGCAAATGCACATATATAGAGTCAAATGCATATGGATCAAGTGCGGCATTGGTCGAACACTAGGGCCGCATTCTGTCCCAGACCTCTAGTCTATTAAATAGGTGAATGATAATGACCAGAAGGACACAACTGGGTGAACACGCATGCACACAAACACACCACACACACCACACACCACACACACACACACACACACACAACACACACACACACACACACACACACACACACACACACACACGCACACACACACACACACGCACACAACATATCGCAGTTTCACTCTGTGATGTTCAGACCCAAAGAACGTGTGCACTAAGTGTGTGTGACAGTCAGAGTACCGTGTCTTTTTATCCCTATAGGAATAGGAAAGGAACACCTTTGATACATCAACTCACCAAACTACCAACCAACTCTAATGTGACCAATTAAAAATGACAGTTTGGTGACGGGTCAGGCTGACCCGCACAGACCTCTCTGTGTGTTTGAATCTCAAAAAATACAACACTGACAAAATAAGTAGCCAAGAATACACTCTTTCCCAGAGCACTGTTAAAGCAGCACTAACTTTCCTCATCTACCCTGGATTTGAACCCGGTTTCCTGCACAAGTGCTGACGTTTTACCATTGAGCTAATAGAGCCTGCCTGCTTTGCTCAGGGGATGAATTGAATCTTGACCATCAGGTCAAAATTTGTGTCAGATCCTGCATGTGTCTATAGGTGAGACATGACCTTTGACACGATCTAAGTGTCTCAATAGAAGAGCAGGGAGACAACATACAACCACCCCAATTGTATAAGTTATATTGTATAAGCGTACTCTACCACACAGATTGGACAAAATTACATTTTATGAATTGAAAAAAATAATACATACATGCTGCTTTAATTTTGTCGACTAAATAACTAACTTTTTTCACTGATGAAAACAAAGTAAAAACAAAATAAAAACTAAGCTATGATGACTTAAACTATGGCTAAATATTCTAAGACATAAATATTGGAAGACATCCAGTAGAACTAAAACAAGTCATTTTATGCTTGGTTGCACGTGAGTGTTTCGCTCAGAGAATTGCCTACAAGCTCACAACGCGTCTGTGACACGTTGTGAGCTTGTAGATCGGCTATTTTCGGCATGCAGCCATTTATAAATCAGGCATTATGACGCAATGAAGGCCTGCCAAAATGCATGTATTTTAGTCGACTAAATCAACTGCAGATTTTGTCGACTAAAACTAAAACATTTCAGATGACTGAAACTAAATGGAAGTTTATTCAAAAGACTATAACTGAAACTTTTCTGTCAAGATTAACTCTGCTCTCTGCAATTTGAACCTCAAAAACAACCCTGACACAGTTAGGAAGCCAAGAATACACTCTTTCACAGAGTGAACGTTGCTCCCAATGTGTTTTTATTGACGTGTGTGTTAGTGAGTCATGTTGTCCACCAGTCACAAGCTAGTCCACATCCTGGCCAATGAACCGCCTCTAGAGGCCCATGTCCTGGCCAATGAGCTGCCTCTAGAGGCCCACGCGTCCTGGCCAATGAGCTGCCTCTAGAGGCCCACGTCCTGGCCAATGAGCTGCCTCTAGAGGCCCACGTCCTGGCCAATGAGCTGCCTCTAGAAGCCCACGTCCTGCGGCCAATGAGCTGCCTCTAGAGGCCCACGTCCTGGCCAATGAGCTGCCTCTAGAAGCCCACGTCCTGCGGCCAATGAGCTGCCTCTAGAGGCCCACGTCCTGGCCAATGAGCTGCCTCTAGAGGCCCACGTCCTGGCCAATGAACCGTCTCTAGAGATCCTCGCCTTGGCCAACAAACTGCCTCTAAAGATAGTCGTCCTGGCCAATGAGCTGCCTCTAGAGGCCCACGTCCTGGCCAATGAGCTGCCTCTAGAGGCCCACGTCCTGGCCAATGAACCGTCTCTAGAGATCCTCGCCTTGGCCAACAAACTGCCTCTAAAGATAGTCGTCCTGGCCAATGAGCTGCCTCTAGAGGCCCACGTCCTCCTGGCCAATGAACTACTTCTAGAGGTCAGATCCTGGCCAATGGACCGCCTCTAGAGGCCCACGTCCTGGCCAATGAACTGCCTCTATAGGCGGACCTTAAGGCGGGGACATAGATTGGTGAAGCAATAGGAAGTGGCGCTGGTAGCGAGCGCAAGGCTTTGGATCCGCCCTTCAAGACCTTCGATAGTCTACTGATCACATGACCCAACAATCGATTCTCCAGTTCTAGGCAACATAGAATGTTTTTTTTCTTTTCTTTCTTATTTCCACACAACAGCTCTAAAGTATATTATGACATTGTTCAATGTTGAAAATGAGTGGTATATCCCTTTAAGAAGGGTTCTCTTTTTAAGGTATTTCCTCAGGCGGTCGGTGCGGTGGTGGATGTCGCGCAGAGGACCGTGATAGGTCCGTTCAATTTAGACACATGACACACAGAACGTTTGGGATCAGCTCGACACACACCATGTCAAAATCCGTGGTTCAACACAGTTCAAATCCAGAGTGTAAATTGAACTGGTGAGGATGCACACACACAATGGACCCCTATGTATAATGAGGGCAAACAATAGAGCAGGATGGAAGAGGTGTCTGTACCCTCTCACAGTTATGTAAATCAACACTGAGGATCTTTACAGTGTCATATTCACTGAAGATAAGAACCCATCTCTCTCTCTCTCTCTCTCTCTCTCTCTCTCTCTCTCTCTCATCCCCCCCGCATCCCTCTCTTCCCCCTCCTCTCCTCTCCTCTAACCCCTCTCCTCTGTTGTTTAAAGCAAAACGTGTGTTTGATTGGTGGTGGTGGTGGTGATGATGGAGGGGGGGGTGTCTGAATAGAGATGAGGAGGAAGGAGAGACAGAGACAGAGAGAGAGAGAGAGAGAGAGAGATGAGAGAGAGAGAGAGAGAGAGAGAGAGAGAGAGAGAGAGAGAGAGAGAGACAGAGACAGAGACAGAGACAGAGACAGAGAGAGAGAGAGAGAGAGAGAGACAGAGACAGAGACAGAGACAGAGACAGAGACAGAGACAGAGAGAGAGAGAGAGAGGGGGATTATGGGAAGGCAGAAGGTCCTATATATAGTGTGAAGCGTGGGTAGAGCTCCGTATTGACAGGAAAGACACACACACACACCATTTCCTTTTCCCACAGACACACAGAGAGAAAGAGACGCTGCGCGCGTGCACACACACACACACACGCACACACACACGCACGCACGCACACACACACACACACACACACACACAGAGAAAAAATATGAAATGAAAGCTGGTGGCTGTATGTGTGTGTGAGAGAGAGAGAGAGGAGAGAGAGAGAGAGAGAGATGAGAGAGAGAGAGAGAGAGAGAGATGAGAGAGAGAGAGAGAGAGTGAGAGAGAGCGAGAGAGAGAGAGAGAGAGCTAGAGAGAGAGAGAGAGAGAGAAAGAGAGAGAGATAGTGTGGGAGGGTGATTGTTTGGCTTGTATTGCATGTGTGCATGCGTGTGCGTGCATCCTCATTTCACAGTGTTTTGTCATTATAGAATTTAAGAAGTTCAGCGCACGGTGTCGTGTGGAAGGGTTGAGGGGATTTATAAAGAATAATTCAATCTGCTGCTGTGAAAATCCCCCGTTAAAAAAAATCTAAAAAAAAGAATTCTTACATCAGTGGTTCTTAAGGTGGTGTCCAGGGACCCTCAGGGTTCCAAATGGACCCTTACAGGTCTGTGACTCTGAGAGTGTACAAATGGAACCAAATGGACCCATCCTCACAGCTTGTCTCTCCTACTCTGTCTCCCTCACAGCATTCCTATTGTCTGTCTCTCCTACACTGTCTGTCTCTCCTACACTGTCTGTCTCTACACTGTCTGTCTCTCCTACACCGTCTCACTCACAGCTTCCCTATACTGTCCATCTCTCCTACACTGTCTCCCTCACAGCTTTCCTATTGTCTGTCTCTCCCTACACTGTCTGTCTCACAGCATTCCTATTGTCTGTCTCTCCTAAACTGACTCACTCACAGCTTCCCTATACTGTCCATCTCTCCTACACTGTCTCCCTCACAGCTTTCCAACTGTCTGTCTCTCCTACATCGTCTCCCTCTCATCTTTCCCACTGTCTGTCTCTCCTACACTGTCTCCGTCAGCCTTCCTACTGTCTGTCTCTCCTACACTGTCTCTTTCTGTCCCCCCCCCCTATCCCCTAAACCACCATAGAGAAGTAAAGTAACAAAAGACTATTTTAAATGCCTTAACTCACATCCCAGTGGCTGCAGTTCCCCTCCATTATGTATGGTTTAACTGCAGGGCATTCAGGTATCAGTAACCGGTTGTTAAGAGTGCCAACAGTGAAGTGGAGCAGATTGCCTGTGACTTGGTTTATCTAAATCAGTGGTCTGTCTCCTCACTGCCTTCAAACCCCCCCTCTGTCTCCACTGAGCAGAATGGTGTCTGCAGATTTAATGTAAAGGATGGCCTGATGAAACACAATCGCCTCTTATCAAGAGTTCAAGGTGTGTGTGTGTGTGTGTGTGTGTGTGTGTGTGTGTGTGTGTGTGTGTGTGTGTGTGTGTGTGTGTGTGTGTGTGTGTGTGTGTGTGTGTGTGTGTGTGTGTGTGTGTGTGTGTGTGTGCGCGTGCGCGTGTGTGTGTCAGCCCCAGGCTAGGTACAGAGCAGCGCAAAGTGTGTTTGTATAATTTTCTGAGAATGTAACCTCATCCCTGCGGGTGCTTCCGGAAACATCCGTTCCCAATTCATTTTCCATCGACCTGAACATCCTTATATACTGTTTACCGACCCGACTACGCCCCCACACCATCTAGCCCCTAGCCCAGTGGTTCTCAAAGTGCGGTCCAGGGACCCCCAGGGGTCCTTGGGGTGGTTCCAAGGGGTCACCAGCATAATTAGCTAACAGCATCGCAATGATTTTAACGTCAACGTTCAATTCGATTCAAAAGGGCTTTATTGGCATGAGACATTGCCAATATAGCAAAAGTGGAGCAAAACAATCGAAACAAAACAACGTACGCTATTGATGTGCGGGTCAGGTTTTTTCATAACCCGCCCCCGCCCGCCCCACACGGGACCCCAACCCGCCCGAACCCGGCCCGCAGAAATGTATATAAATCAACGACCCAGCCTGTCCCGCAACCCGCCCCAAACAAAGCACAGGCATGTCCATTCAATTGCTTTCCAGAGAGAGAGAGAGAGAGAGAGAGAGAGAGAGAGAGAGAGGGGGGGGGGGACAGAGGGAGGTGAGAGAGAGAGCGTGGGTTGACCTGCGATATTTGCGTCAGATCTATTAACCGTCCGCCTGCCCCGCGGTTCAACCAGCGGGACCTGCGGGCTACGGGTCGGCCCGTGCATCACTAACGTACGCACAATTAAATGGGAGGAAAATAAATGCGTAAACAGAGCTGTGTTACATCGCAACTTAGAGAAAAACTATCTTACAAAAACGAAAAGAGTACAAAAAGAGTACAAAAAGAGTTGTGACGTAGTTATACGTCAACATAGGAAAGGTTAGCTTGGGATAAACTTTTGAAACAAATGATAGCAGTCTCTCTGTCTCTCTCTCACACTCACACACACACACACACACACACACACACAGGAGCAGACACTGAGGTAGTGCCGTTAACTTTTCCAGACTGTATAATTGCGTTTAGAACAAAAGCGAGCGCTGCGGCGCTGCGTCCAGCGCTCCGCATCAAGAGGTGTTGGGGATAACACCAGAATAATGGCCAGTTAAAGCACGACCCCTCACAACACTTTTTTTTGGCCAAGCATAATATAATTCAGAAAGTTTAAGTACTATTACATTATTCTCCGTTTCACAGGCCGAGCATGAAACGTCCCTGGGATCCTTTTGAGGGAGTCTGACCGCTTTCATTTAGTTCTGTTCAGGCTCTGTCTGCTTTTCACAGTTTAAGCACCTTCAACCCGGCGCCCGTATTTTAGACATAAGAAATCTTTAATCACTTAAACCCTCTATAGTAAAGCAAGGTTATAACTGTACTCCCCCTGTCAGCACCAAATCTCTTCAGCAAGAATTTTTGATCTCCACAAGCTTGCGTTGCGATGCGTTGTGAGCTTGCAATATATATACATATATACATACATATTTTTTTGCAACCCTTTCACCCAGTGCCAATGTCTAAGTGATCCTGGGTGCTACACTCCCCTGCCAGCCTAGGGAGCCCAGAGCCGAGCTCATGCCTCCTTCAACGCATGAGAGCCAATTAGTCTTCTTATCACCTGACAGGGGGAGTTTCCCAGGTAGGACGTATAGCGCATGGAAGGAACACGTTATTCCAACCAGTTCCTTTCCCTCCATCAGGCGCCCCGGAGCGTCCACGGCAGGAATCGAACCCAGGACCTTCTAGCTGTGAGGCGACAGTGCTACCGACTGTGCCACCATGCCCCCTTGCAATATTTTGGCGAATGTTCCCCCCAGAATAGGCATGCTGGGGTTCACATGGTTAAAAACGGCATCCAACAAAATAACAGATTTTCAATATATCTATAACAGGAAACAGCAGAGAAACAACAGCGATATATGAGCTACATGAGTTGAGATGAGGCAAATGTTTTTAGAGATCAGGTCATCTTTGCAGACTAAAAGAATAGGAGTATGAATCCAACTCCAACATATGAAAAGCATTGAACACTTTCAATGGACTTTTATATTGTGATTCCTCAGTTCAAAGTAGCTCCCTATCTTTCCACCATTTGGAACGATGAATGAATCGACACGTCTCTCTCTCTCACATGTTGTGTGATCTCCATGACCTTCCTTCCCGCTGCGCTGCGTATAAGCTCTGTGTTTCTTCTAATGTATGCGGGATCAATACGTTCGCTCCCACGGAGAGGTCCTTATTAACTGATCAATATGACCATTCACATCGTTATTATTTACTTGATCAATACTCCGCTCAGATTATAGTTTAATTATCAGCTAAGGCCTATGGCATTTACATTCCAGTCAGCTGTTGTTGTGAGAGCAGTGCTGTTGCATAATCATCGTGTTTAAAGCAGTTTATCTGCCGTCTTTGCTGTGAACACAGTGAGGAGCCAAAGGTTGAGTTATGGGTTTGCCCTTGTGCAAGGCACTGAACCTCCACATACTGTAGAACATTGGTTCTCAAAGTGGGGTCCGGGGACCCCCAGGGGTCCTTGGGGCGTTCCAAGGAGTAGGATATACAACATCAGTGACAACACAGTCGAAAATGAATGCTATTGGTTGGGACCAGAGCGGGCGTGGGGGAATGAATGCTATTGGTTGTGTAGCTTGTCAATCAAATCATCACAGGGTAGCCGAACCCCTCCTGCAAGACTTTAAACTAGCGACTGAAGCATATAGTATTTATGACAATGTTTATTAAAGACAGGGAGCCGTGATTTTCAGTGATTTTTTCCCCCCTAAAACATAATCATCAGGTATTATGGTTACACTAGGAGGAAGATTTTTTTCAAAAAAGTGTACAGAAAGTGTTCAATAAGTATACCTGGTTCTCACCTTAGCACCTCCTCCACCACCTTAGCACCACCCACCTGTCTTAGTCCCTCCTCCTCCTCATGCCCACACCTGTTGTGTTATGATAATGAGGGGGAGGAATTAATCATTAAAGTGCTGTTTTTCTATTGGCACGTTTGACCCTCAAGGTTCCAGCCTCCAGGAAGAAACTCAAAATAGTCAGAGAAGACATAAAACACCATAAAAACACCACCAGGGGGCTTAATGGAGTTCTATCAACCTCATAGACACATGAAAAACAGAAAAAGGGCAAAACCATGGCACCACCTCTTTAAGGTAATAAAATCAAGTCTAAACTTCAGCAAAAACCCATCCGCTTGCATTGAGAGATATTCATTCTGACACCAGCAGGGGTGAAACAGCGAGACTACAGGCCATTTATATGAACTGTCACTTCCTATATAGACTAAATTTCAAAGGCGCATGCTTGGCCCTTGGTTGAAATGCTACTGAGTCACAGAGAGAGAGAGAGAGTGAATTGTTGTTTTTGGTAGACATCGTTTCAGTTACATCTCTCCGCAGGGAGTGAGAGAGAGGGAGACAGACAGTGGACACAAACCTATGGATTGTAAGCTTTTAAATACAATGAGTGGTCTCAGTGTGACTTCAATCTTCAATTCAAACCGGCCCCCTGGCAGCCAGCTATAGAGTAGATGATGCCCTGTGCAGGGCAATCTAATTCAAAGCATGTATTCTCCTTTGTACCGGACCAGAAAAACGCTGGTATTGCAGCGGCTAGCTCAGCTGACCTCTGCCTCGGCAGTGTGGACCCGCAGAATGCAACAGTAGGGCTATTACACTGCATCTCCCTCTCTCTGCTTCGGATCAACTAGTTTTGGAGAGCAAGAGAGTTTGAGTTTGTATTACTATGCTTGAGAGCAGTGGTGTAGCAAGTAACTAAGTACATTTACTCAAGTACTGTACTTAAGTACAGTTTTTCTTTGCTATTTTACATAACTGGAGCATTTCCAATTGTCAATGCGTTTACTTCTACTCCACTACATCTCAGAGGCAAATATTGTACTTTTACTCCACCACAATTATTTGAAAACTTAGTTACTAGTTACTTTGCAGATATTCATTATTACATTATAAAACATACATTAACCACTTTAGCCTTATTTTATACTTAGGCTATTTGAAAATAGCCGATCTACAAGCTCACAACTCGTCGTGATGTGACGGGTTGTGAGCTTGTAGATCAGCAATTTTTTGGGGGGTGCGTGACATCACCGCACAACTAACATCGTATTATGAAAAACTCTTAACCTCAACCTATACCTGTGGGGACATTCTGCCCTCTCAAGTATAGTAATACAAGTACAAACACGCACGCACACCACACACACACACACACACACACACACACACACACACACACACACACACACACACACACAGAGCAGAGCACAAGAAACTCGCCTAGAAAATGTCTAGGCCACGCTAGGTCAGCTCAGCGCAGCAAAGCATAGCTAATGGGTCCAGACAATAGTGTATGTGTGGGTGTGTGTTTTTGTAGTTGTGTGTGTGTGTGTGTGTGTGGGTGTGTGCAATACATGCATATTTAACTTTGTTGGCTGTGTGTGCACGCATACTGCAGCCCGGGGCCATGAATGACCTGACCTCAACTATACACGCCTGACCTTATACCACCGTGTGCAATAGAACACAGCTGTGGACCCATGACGATGAAAGGTGTGTGTGTGTGTGTGTGTGTGTGTGTGTGTGTGTGTGTGTGTGTGTGTGTGTGTGTGTGTGTGTGTGTGTGTGTGTGTGTGTGTGTGTGTGTGTCATGTGTACATGCATGTTTTTCAAGGATCTGCTTGAAAACATGAAAAGAAACATGCAAGTATACGTGATGTTATCGATGTGCTAATGCACAGCTTCTCAATGAACTAATGTCCAGAAATAAAACGAGTTGCATCTCTTTCTTTCTTTCTTTCTTTCTTGAACAGCCATGTTTCATTCTCACCAGAAGCAGTAATAAAAATTAATGCATGTACGCATAATTTACAATGCAGGCATTCAGGAGACGTTCTTATCCAGAGCGACTTACAAAAAGCAAGGTAAACACATACATCAAATGCAGAGAGACAGCATACTAAACTAGGTTCACAGGTAAACAATGAACCTAGCATCTGTGTAAATAACATGTCTATCTAAATTACATTTAAAGGTAGGGTAAGTGATTTTATTTGGTTAAAATAAGTTAAATATTAAATAGCTCTATATTTGGATAGTACT
>NC_137622.1:38029457-38039457 GCF_963280865.1 Gymnoscopelus braueri
GCGTGCGTGCGTGCGTGCGTGCGTGCGTGCGTGCGTGCGTGCGTGCGTGCGTGCGTGCGTGCGTGTGTGTGTGTTTATATATATCGCAGTAATATTGTAAACAGGAAGAACGCATTATTGTAATTAATGTTTGCTGCACAAACTGTTCACGTTCGTACGTTATTCCTCTGTGTAAGGTAATTATTGACCATGTTTTTTTGTAGTGAACACGGGTGGAAAGAAAACCTTTTCTTTGTGTGCGTGCGTGTGTGTATGTGCCTGTGCGCGTGCGTGCACATGCACGCATACACTGATCATTTGAAAAGAACATGCTGTCCACCCGCATGGTTTTCTAAGCGAGTCATCGGCCCGTGCCTTGACACACGGACGACGTGCATGTGAGCAGGTACGTACGTGTGCACGTCTTGCACATTTTCTCTGACAGGTAAAAACAGCTGCGGTGAATAAAACATCACCTCTAAAGCCACGGCACGTAATCCCACATGACAGCCCCGCCCCCAAAAACCGCTGGCATGCTGGAGGATTTATTTTGGGCTTTTCTGTTTTCTGTTGCTTCATTTCAAACAGGACAGCATAGAGACGGCACACCAAGGGCAGAGAGAGAGAGAGAGACAGTGAGAGACAGTGAGAGAGAGAGAGAGAGAGAGAGAGAGAGAGAGAGAGAGAGAGAGAGAGAGAGAGAGAGAGAGAGAGGAGACATGTCGGATTCGAACCAAGGGGCCAGCTTCTGAGTTGTAAATTGAGTCATTATAGGAAGTGACAGTTCGCATGAATGGCCTGTAGTTTCGCTGTTTCACCCCTGCTGGTGTCAGAAAGCATTACTCTCCATTCAAGTGGGTGGGTTTATGACGAACTTTAGACTTGATTTTATTACCATAATAAACATTGTCATAAATACTATATGCTTCCAGTCGCTAGTTTAAAGTCTTCTTTCAATCACCATGATATGCGTTTTAGTAAATTATGGAATTGATGATAAAGTAGGGTATGCTCTAGAGGGGCGTGGCTACCTAGTGATGATTTCATTGACAAGCTATACAACCAATAGCATTCATTCCCCACCCCCGCTCTGGTCCCAACCAATAACATTAATTTCTGAGTGCACAGGATATGACGCGATATGACGCGATATAGAAAGATGGCGAATTTGAAATTGCTGAAAACTGTACTGGATTTATTGATGTTCCATATTGTCTCAATAAGCTATGTTTGTGTTCGTTTACGTGCTAAAAGAGTGACTTTGAGACCGTACAATGTAAGTCAATGAGGAGCATATTTTGAATTATCAATTTCTAAGCAATTTTTTTTAAATTTTCTTGTCCACCTTTGGAGTTACATCATGGCAAGGTAACTACACACCCCAAACCTCTACCAAAGTAGTCTTGCCCTTTAAATCACAGAGAAACTGTCCACATTAAATCCCAATTAAAGATTTACTCAGAGAAAACTGTATGTTTTGCTCCTGGCAAACTAGAGGGACAGTTAGTAAATTGGAGCGTGCTCATTAATTTTTAATTCAACCAAGTTTTGCCCGCAACGTTTTGACCAGGTTCTCACTATGGAACTTGAAGGGGAATTTATCATCAATCCATGTGCCCCAATATTTATAGTGTTGGACGCTTTCATGTGGCGCAGCAGATGAAGTGCAAATTTGGAAATTTGTAAAAGAAAAATCTGTCGACTTTGCTCCGGTGAAGAAATTATGAACTTTGTTTCCTCTGCACTTAAAACAAGTTTAAGTTTAAAAAGCGCTCCTTGTAAAACATTAAAAGCAAGTTGTAAATTATTAAAAGCCAATTGTTCACTGTGCTGCGTAGTGCACACACAGATGGGGAGACCTGTGAAACAATTTAGGGAAACCTGTCAAGCCATTAACAACCTACAGTGTACAGCATTGGTTCTCAAAGTGGGGTTCGGGGACCCCCAGGGGTCCTTTGGGGGGGGGGGGGGGGGGGGGAACCAGGGGGTCCCCAGCAAAATGAGTTAATATAGCGTCACAATAATTTTAACCACTTTAACCATATTTTATACTAAGGCTATTCAAAAATAGCAGATCTACAAGTTCTTAGTGCCCGCGCTATGAGCTTGTAGATCTGCTATTTTTGAAAAATGTTGAACATTTGTGCAAATCTTTGAATACATATATTGTATATATACAGTAAGTGACATTTATCAATTTTTTGTTTCTGGGGCGGGGAAGGTCCCTGGTACAAAATGTTTTGAGATGGGGGTCCGCGGCCAAATACATAAAATCGTGGGGGTCCTTGACATAAAAAAGGTTGAGAACCACTGGTGTACAGCATAGTGTCTACTGTACATACAGTACAAAAAGTGAATAATTATGGAAGCTATAAAGTGCACAATATATCACAATGGAAGTGAGAATCCAGGAACAACATGCTGAATGCTGCTGGCTATGCTTTGTAAACTATAGCGTTGTTGTTCTCCAGGCAGCACTGGGTTTGCTCTGGGAACAAACAATTATATACTGTAGTTTTATCATCATAAAGTCTATATAAAGCTGGCAAAGGAATTAAGATATCGTTGTTGTCGGGCAGAAACCTCTCATCTCCATATGCGCGTGGAAGGAACACGTCATTCCAACCAGTTCCTTTCCCCTCCATCAGGCGCCCCGGCTGACCAGGGGGAGGCAGTATAGAGACCAGGATTACTGCATGTTTTTTTTTAGGGTACCTACCCTAAGGGACACGGAGAGAACATGCAAACTCCACACAGAAACGCATTTTATACAGTATAGTTTTAACTGGATAAAATGTATTATTATATTGGCTGCCTTGTGTCTGGGCACGTGCGTGCGTGCGTGCGTGCGTGCGTGCGTGCGTGCGTGCGTGCGTGCGTGCGTGCGTGCGTGCGTGCGTGCGTGCGTGCGTGCGTGCGTGCGTGCGTGCGTGCGTCCTTTTATTTGTGCACGTGCGTGCGTGCACTAATAAAATGAACAGCTTGTCCGGCTATGTGGTTGTGTCTGAGTGAATTTGTATGTTTGTCAGTATACCCATGTGTGTGTGTGTGTGTGTGTGTGTGTGTGTGTGTGTGTGTGTGTGTGTGTGTGTGTGTGTGTGTGTATGCATGTGCGTGTGTGTGTGTAATGTGTTTTTCCCCTGACAGCTAAGAACACCTTTAGTGAATAAAACATCACCTCTAAAGCCACAGCACGTAATCTCGACTGACGGTGCTCTGTTTACGTTTGCAGCTGATGGACTGAGGTTGTTAATAGCAGTGCCAGTTCAGAGCTGCCACAGATGGCTGATTTGTGTGTGTGTGTGTGTGCGTGCGTGCGTGCGTGCGTGCGTGCGTGCGTGCGTGCGTGCGTGCGTGCGTGCGTGCGTGCGTGCGTGCGTGCGTGCGTGCGTGCGTGCGTGCGTGTGTGTGGATGTGTGTCATGTACCTGCAGTGATGTAAAGTGACTGTTTAAGTACTTTTACTTAACTTGAGTATTTCGTTGTCGGGCAGAAACCTCCTATCTCGATATATTTTAACGTTTGGTGTTTTCTCGTAATTAATGCCTTATACTCATGCTACATACTATACATACTATACACTATTCATACTACAGCGTCAGAGCAAAGTATCAAAAGTAGCTGATCTACAAGCTCAAAGCGACACGTTTTGAGCTTGTAGATCTGCTACTTTTGTTATTTTTGAATTTCAGTCCTGAAAATGAACAATTTGGAGGTTTACACCCGGCAGGGACGATATCCATGTGTTGATACTACTCCACTACATCTCAGACTGGCACATATTGTACTTTTTACAAAAAATATTTGAAAACTTTAATTAAAAGTTACGTAGCATTTTTTTTTTATTATTACAAAACATAAACACTTAAGCCTTTATTTTATACTTTGGCTATTCGAAAATAGCCCTATATCTACAAGCTCACAACGCGATGCGTTGTGCAAATCTCTTAGCCGAATATAGCTGATACAGAAACTAAAAAGGCGTCGGGCCGCGTCGTGAGCTTGTAAATCGTCTATCTCCGGCAACCCACACACACATTTTGATTTGGCTATTTTATTTAAGTGTCCTGCACACAAAGTGCCCAACGCTCATGGGTTCATAAAGACACCATGTTACGCTTATACAGCATGTTTATATTCACATAACGTACACGCCACTACGGCTCAGAAACATACAGAGTATTCTGTCTTCTCGCCCAAGCTTGACATATAATATTTGCCACAACAAAAGCTCCTTTATTTCCCGAAACACATCTCACGTTTCTCATCAGTGGCGCGGGAAGGGGGGGGCTATGGGGGCTGCAGCCCCCCTGGTGATGGGAGCAGCCCCCCTGGTGATGGGAAGAAAAAAAAAAAAAAAAAAAAAAAAGTTTTATTTTATTTTATTTTTATGTTTTATATATTTTATATATATTTTATGGATCATAGCAGTCTGTTACGGTCATGGATGAACTTCAACCTGGTGTTTACACTGTCTTTCTGCCTTTTTGTGTGGGGAAAAACACAGAAAACCCCCAAAAAATCGCAAAAAAAAATCGCGCGCCCGCGCGAAGCGGGCGCGAGGAGTCCCCCCCGACGCAGAGCCCCCCTAGGTATTAAGGACTTCCCGCGCGCCTGTTTCTCATAGTCATCTAACTCAAGGACATCGACACAAATGGAAGACACTTTACTAACAAATACCTCTGTTATATCATCATATTCAGGGCAATAAAACAAAACACGAACCTCACACACACGCACAAACACGGGCGTGTTTGCGCTGTGTTAACGGATGATTGGACATCTCTGTAGTGCTGTGTGTGCCAGCATGTACAATCACAGCTAGACTAACTACTGCACACCAGTCCCCTGTGTTCAGCCTCATAAACACTGTGAATGGATGCAATCATCTCACAACACACACACATTACCACACACACACACACACACACACACACACACACACACACACACACACCGAGTCCAGAGAGAGAGAGAGAGTATAATTTACACAGTGTAACCAGTTACCGGCGTTAACATTCATCATCCTATGACAATAGGGGGGAATTGAAACAAAACACAATAATATAACAATAAGTGTGATAAGAAAAAGGACATAATACTGTAGTATGTGTTTCACTGAGCACAAAGAGAGACGCAGGTAAAAATGACTACATGATGTAAGTCACTGGGTTTCAACCTTTTCAGGCCCCCCCCCCACCCTTGTTTGACTCGGTTCCACAGATAAATATTGTGAAAACAGACGATATACAAGCTCACAACGCCTTGCGACGCGTTGTGAGCTTGTAAATCGGCTATTTTCGAAAAGTTGGCAATTTGAGCAATGTTTGACTTTATAGTAGTTTGTTCATGACTTTTGAGGCAGTAATGGGACTTATTTTTGTTAAGTGTTTACATGTATTAAAAGGGTCTTAAAAGTCCTTAAATTGTAACGTAATGTGCAGACACCCTGTACAGGTTTGTACTGTTTGTACAGGTTGAGGATAATGGTGTAGCGTCTCTCGCTTCTGATGAAAGCAGATTTTGGAACAGGCCATCAAGGAGAGCCTGTGAGCGTCCATACGCGTGGGTGGGTTTGCTGTGTGCAAAATGCATGAGCACGCGTGTGTGTGTGTGTGTGTGTGTGTGTGTGTGTGTGTGTGTGTGTGTGTGTGTGTGTGTGTGTGTGTGTGTGTGTGTGTGTGTGTGTGTGTGTGTGTGTATGTGTGTGTGTGTCGTGTGAGACCGGGATCCCCTGCCGTGGCCTCCACCTGTCTCGTGAATATTAATGACAACCTCGACACGGGCCCGTTGGCTGTGTTCTCTCTCTGCTTGGTGTTTCTTCAGTAGAACCACGTTGTTTTGCTGCTAGCTGTGCTCCAGCAACAATACAAGCACACACACACACACCGGCAACAAAGACCGCAACTTAACCCTGCTAACGTGTAGCTATAAAGACTGCTGTGTGTGTGTGTGTGTGTGTGTGTGTGTGTGTGTGTGTGTGTGTGTGTGTGTGTGTGTGTGTGTGTGTGTGTGTGTGTGTGTGTGTGTGTGTTTGTGTGTGTGCGTGCGTGCGCTGTGCTTCGTGCACGGCTAATTGTCACAATCCAGAAAGTTACGAGTTTTAGCGTCCGTCCGTCCGTCCTTCTGTGACCTCCGTTCTTTAACTTTTTAAGTGTTTTTTTTATAGAAGTGCACAGCCTTACACACACACACACACACACACACACACACACACACACACACACACACACACACACTTACATAAGGATGTTTTGCGAGCTTTTAACACACTCCAGCTAAACTGTAGTTTTTAATGTTACAGTGTTATAAGTTCATACAGATTTATGCAAGAGTTTTTTTTTTCTTACCCTAAAGGAAATATAGATGACATTTTTATGAAACTATGTACACCCACAGTCAGCTTTTTAAAATGTGCGGTGTTTATCGAAATTATTCCTGATATAGAGGCTCCTGTTTTATGTAGAAAGGTTTGCAATTGCAGTGCACTTTAAAACGCTCATTAATCAGTGACTGCTAGGTTGCAAGGTGCTGGACAAATTGCTTTGCCTAAATTACAACACGCGTTCTCAGATGTCCATACCGTACGTATATTTTAGGGCAACGTTTAACGTTTTTTTCAGGCCAAGGACCCCTTAGCTGAGAGACAGATGAAGCAGGGACAATATGCACTACTTAGAGGGAAGGCTAACTTACGACGAAACTATAACAAATTAGCATTTTTTTATCAGAAATAGTTATACATCCATAGGAAAGGCTAGCTTGGTTATCTCTCTCTCTCTATTGACCCCTCCCCCAAGCTATTTCCAGGAGATTGACACAGACTAAAGTGTCTCACAGAGTCCATGTATTTTTAGCAGCTGTCTCACACACACACACACACACACACACACACACACACACACACACACACACAGTAATGGGTCTGATGAGAATGCTTTCAGGTTTTCAGCACCTTTTCAGGTCAAAGTCACACACACACACGCACGCACGCACACACACACACACACACACACACACACACACACACACACACACACACACACACACACACACACACACACACACACACACACACACACACACACACACACACACACACACACACACACACACACACACACACACACACACATGCAGTAGCACGTGCTGTACACGTACAGTAAAGAAGGAAACATCCACACCAGAGGTGGGTAAAATGATATTCAATTAATATTACAATATTTCAAGGTTTTGTCATTCATTTAGTTTTTAAATAGCGAAAATAGGCAAATCTACGCTGTGAGTGAGCTTGTAGATTGCCTATGTTCGCTATACTTTTGCACTATGAGCGTTTGTTAAAACCAATATATAAATGATCCTATATCACACAAACATTCGGCAGCCCCCCCTGAAGACCCCTGGGGGCCCCAGAGCCCCTCTTTTAGGAGCTGACTCTTGGCCTCACATAGAACCATCGTTGGATTCTCCCCAAACACCTCCTCCATGTGTGCAGCACCACCAGATATATGCCTTCACTCTGTGTCTGCACACTACCGCCCTGCTGTACATCTAGCTATATGCATCACTGCTTCTATACCAACCGCCCTTCTCTCTCTCTGTCTGTCTGTGTCTCTCTCTCCGTCTCTCTCTCTCTCCCCCTCCCTCTCGCTCTCTCTCTCCCTCCGGACAGTGAAAGCTCTACCATCTCCCTGAAGGTCTGCTGTCAAATACACGCTTACTATGGCACTATATGTGTGTGTGTGTGTGTGTGTGTGTGTGTGTGTGTGTGTGTGTGTGTGTGTGTGTGTGTGTGTGTGTGTGTGTGTTCATTCCCCTGAGTCAGACACCCACCAGCCCAGCTAGTGCTGCAGCATATTGTCTGGATGTTGACAGTCTTGCTCTTTTTTGGTCTCTCACACACACGTGCACACACACGCACGCACGCACGCACGCACGCGCGCGCGCGCACGCACACACGCACATGCACACACACACACACACACACACACAAAATCCCTACAGCTTTGTGTTGCCTATTCCAAAGCCTCCCCCAAGAGTCGTGTGTGTATGTGTGTGTGTGTGTGTGTACATTCTTGTGTTAACGTGCATATAAAAAATAAAACTGCACGCCTGCTCTTATTAATGCCCCTAATTACATAAAGTCAATATTAATAATAGGGGTGGGAAAATATTACAACATTCTTTTTCCCACTGGGTCCTTGACCTACATTATGATGTCCTTCCAACAGTACACAAAGCGCACGCGCGCACGCACGCACGCACGCACGCAAACACACACACACACACACATGCACGCGCCTCGGTTTCCCCGGGAACATCAATCAATTTAATTATATTTTAGCCAATATTAAGATTAAGGCCGGGGTTAGTATTACATTAAGATATGTATTGATTAGGAAATTACGTGAGTAAATCTTGCTGCTCGCATGTTTTCCTTAACAGCTACAATGAAGCAGGAGTATGCTATAGTCTCATTGGGCCCTGTAACCCAATGGGGCTCAAAGTGGGGTCCGGGGACCGCCACGGGTCCTTGGCGGGGTTACCAGGGGGTCCTCAGCAAAATGTGTTCATAAAGTGTCACAATCATTGTAGGCTGCACTAGCCTTCCTGCTTTCGTGTATAGAGGGGCGGGTTTAAAATTAGCGCGGAGAGAATGCGCCTGATCCCATTGGTTCACCGATCTGTCCGTCAACCCCCCGCCCCCGTCAACACAACATTACGAGCGACGCCCACTGCACTCTGGTTGGTTGGGGGAAATGAAACACTTCCTATACCGGGTACAACGACGCGCTGGTCCAGGCTTTTATTTTTTAGCAAAACTAAACAATAAAAGTCTGGAGATCGAGGCTACAATCATTGTAACCCCTTTATCCATAATTTGAACTTTGGCTATTAAAAAATAGCAGATCTACAAGCTCATGGCGCGGCACCGAGTGCCGCGCCATGAGCTTGTAGATCTGCTATTTTTGAAGAATTGTGAAAATTTGCGAACCACTGCTGTAACCCACTGGTTCTCAAAGCGGGGTTCGTCGGGGACCCCCAGGGGTCCTTGAGGGGTTCCAGGTGGTCCCCGGTTAATGATCGGTAACTCTGAGAGTGTACAAGTTAGTACCAAATGGACCCTTACGGGTAAAACGTTTACCACTTGTAGCAACCAGTGGTGTAAAAAAGTAAGGGCAGGGACCCTGTCACAGGGTCATAATGGTAAATGGTGCATTTATATAGCGCTTTTATCCAAAGCGCTTTACATAGATTGTGCATTACATTCACCCATTCACACACCCATTCACACACACATTCACACACACATTCACACACACATTCATACACACATTCATACACCGATGGTGATGGCGGAGGAAACCATGCACGGCACCAACCTGCTAGTGCTGATTTTGACATCAAATTTTGATTTAGTTTTAGTCATGGTCTTTTGAATAAAATTCCATTTAGTTTCAGTCATATTTTAGTCATCTGAAATGTTTTAGTTTTTGTCTAGTTTTAGTCGACTAAATATCATGAGATTATAGTCGACTAAATCTACAGTTGATTTAGTCGACTAAAATGTATGTTGGCGGTGCCTTGATGACGTCGTAATGGCTGATTGTACACTTGGTTGCGTGCTGAAAATAGCCGATCTACAAGCTCACAACGCGTCGCGCGCTGCGACGCGTTGTGAGCTTGTAGATCTGCAATTTGTGCAACCAAACATAAAATGACTTCTCTTTTAGTTCTACTGGATCTCTTCTCCACTATAGAGCGTGCCAACGTGTCGTCACCACGGGGGGGGGGGGGGGGGGGGGGGGGGGCGTGGCATTGGGCGTGGCATTGGGCAATGTTAAGTCAACCTGGTTTTTACACCTCAAAGATGTCCGCCGCTACCAAAAGACACTTGTTGACGCCCCCTTCAGGAATTTTGGCACGCTCTATAGTCCCTCATTTTGGTCTAGTTTTTATTTGTTGACGAAATAAAAAGTCTTAGTTTTAGTCATCATAGCTTAGTTTTTATTTCGTTTTTA